>NC_060283.1:24765937-24889249 GCF_021613505.1 Equus quagga
CCCCCCCCCCCCCCCGTAGCCACTAATCTGTTCTCTTTGTCCACATGTTTAAATTCCTCACATGAGTGGAGTCATACAGAGATTGTCCTTCTCTATCTGGCTTATTTCACTTAACGTAATTCCCTCAAGGTCCATCCATGTTCTTGTGAATGGGATGATTTTATTCTTTCTTATGGCTGAGTAGTATTCCATTGTATATATATACACCATATCTTCTTTATCCAATCATCAGTTGATGGGCACTTAGGTTGCTTCCATGTCTTGGTTGTTGTAGATAATGCTGTAGTGAACATTGGGGTGCATGGGACTTTTGGAATTGCTGACTTCAAGCTCTTTGGATAGATACCCAGTAGTGGGATGGCTGGGTCATATGGTATTTCTATTTTTAATTTTTTGAGAGATCTCCATACTGTTTTCCATAGTGGCTGCACCAGTTTGCATTCCCACCAGCAGTCTATGAGGGTTCCTTTTTCTCCACAACCTCTCCAACACTTGTTATTTTTTGTTTTGGTTATTTTTGCCATTCTAATGAGCGTAAGGTGATATCTTAGTGTAGTTTTGATTTGCATTTCCCTGATGATCAGCGATGATGAGCATCTTTTCATGTGCCTATTGGCCATCCGTATATCTTCTTTGGAGCAATGTCTGTTCATGTCTCCTGCCCCTTTTTTGATCGGTTTGTTTGATTTTTTTGTTGTTGAGTTGTGTGAGTTCTTTATATATTATGGAGATTAACTTTTTGTCAGATATATGACTTGCAAATATTTTTTTCCAACTAGTGGGTTGTTTTTTTGTTTCAATCCTGTTTTCCCTTGCCTTGAAGAAGCTCTTTAGTCTGATGAAGTCCCATTTGTTTATTCTTTCTATTGTTTCCCTTGTCTGAGAAGACATGGTGTCCGAAAAGATCCTTTTAATACTGATGTCAAAGAGTTTACTGCCCACATTTTCTTCTAGAAGCTATGGTTTCAGGTCTTACTTTTAGGTCTTTGATCCATTTAGAGTTTATTTTGGTGAATGGTGAAAAAGAATGGTCAATTTTCATTATTTTACGTGTGGCTTTCCAGTTTTCCCAGCACCATTTGTTGAAAAGACTTTCTTTTCTCCATTGTAGGCCCTCAGCTTCTTTGTTGAAGATTAGCTGTCCATAGATGTGTCTTTATTTCTGGGCTTTCAATTCTGTTCCATTGATCTGTGCACCTGTTTTTGCACCAGTACCGTGCTGTTTTGATTACTGTAGCTTTGTAGTATGTTTTGAAGTCAGGGATTGTGATGCCTCCAGCTTTGTTCTTTTTTCTCAGGATTGCTTTAGCAATTCGGGGGCTTTTGTTGCTGCATATGAATTTTAGGATTCTTTGTTCTATTTCTGTAAAGAATGTCATTGGGATTCTGATTGGGATTGCGTTGAATCTGTAGATTGCTTTAGGTAGTATGGACATTTTAACTATGTTTATTCTTCCAATCTGTGTACATGGAATGTCTTTCCATCTCTTTATGTCATCATCCATTTCTTTCAGGAAAGCCTTGTAGTTTTTGTTGTATAGGTTTTTCACTTCCTTAGTTAAATTCACCCCAAGGTATTTTATTCTTTTTGTTGCAATTGTGAATGGTATTGTGTTCTTGAGTTCTTTTTGTTAGTTCGTTGTTAGAGAATAGAAAGGCTACTGATTTATGTAAGTTGATTTTATATCCTGCAACTTTGCTGTAGTTGTTGATTATTTCTAAAAGTTTTCCAATGGATTCTTTGGGGGTTTCTGTATATAAGATCATGTCGTCTGTAAGCAGTGAGAGTTTCACTTCTTCACTCCCTATTTGGATTCCTTTTATTCCTTTCTCTTGCCTAATTGCTCTGGCCAAAACCTCCAGTACTATGTTGAATAAGAGTGGTGATAGAGGGCATCCCTGTCTCATTCCTCTTCTCAGGGGGGTGGCGCTCAGTTTTGCCCATTGAGTATGATGTTGGCTGTGGGTTTGTCATATATGGCCTTTATTATGTTGAGGTAATTTCCTTCTATCCCCATTTTGTTAAGAGTTTTTATCATAAATGGCTGTAGGATCTTGTCAAATGCTTTCTCTGCATCTATTGAGATGATCATGTGGTTTTTTATTCCTCAATTTGTTGATGTGGTGTATCACGTTGATTGATTTGCGGATGTTGAACCATCCCTGTGTCCCTGGTATGAATCCCACTTGATCATGATGTATGATCTTTTTGATATATTGCTGAATTCGAGTTGCCAAAATTTTGTTGAGAATTTTTGCATCTATGTTCATCAGTGATATTGGCCTGTAGTTCTGCTTTTGTGTGTTGTCCTTGTCAGGCTTTGGTATCAGCATGATGTTGGCCTCGTAGAATGTGTTAGGAAGTGTTCCATGCTCCCTAATCTTTTGGAATAGGTTGGAGAGTATAGGTATTAAATCCTCTTTGAAAGTTTGGTACAATTCCCCTGGATAGCCATCTGGTCCTGGGGTTTTATTCTTTGGGATGCTTTTTGATTGCTGTTTCAGTCTCCTTCCTTGTGATTGGTTTGTTCAGACTGTCTGCTTCTTCTTGACTAAGCTTTGGGAGATTGTAAGAGTCTAAGAATTTATCCATTTCCTCTAGGTTATCCATTTTGTTGGCATATAGTTTTTCATAGTATTCTCTTATAATCTGTTGTATTTCTGTGGAGTCTGTTGTTATTTCTCCTCTTTCATTTCTGGTTTTGTTTATTTGAGCTTTCTCTCTTTTTTTCTTTGTAAGTCTGGCTAGGGGCTTGTCAATTTTATTTATCTTTTCAGAGAACCAGCTCTTTGTTTCATTGATCCTTTCTACTGCCTTTTATGTTTCAATAGCATTTATTTCTGCTCTGATTTTTATTATTTCTCTCCTTCTGCTGACTTTGGGCTTTGTTTGTTCTTCTTTCTCTAGTTTAGTTAGGTGTAGTTTAAGATTGCTTATTTGGGATTTTTCTTGTTTGTTAAGATGTGCCTGTATTGCAATGAGTTTTCCTCTTAAAACAGCTTTTGGTGTATGCCATATGAGTTGGTATGGCATGTTACCATTTTCATTTGTCTCCAGGTATTTTTTGATTTCTTCTTTAATTTCTTCAATGATCCATTGCTTGTTCAATAGCGTATTGTTTAGTCTCCACATCTTTGTCCCTTTCTCAGCTTTTTTCTTGTAGTCAATTTCTAGCTTTATAGCATTATGATTGGAGAAGATGCTTGTTATTGTTTCAACTTTTCTAAATTTATAGAGGGTTGCCTTGTTTCCCAACATATGGTCTATCCTTGAGAATATTCCATGTGCACTTGAGAAGAATGTATATTCTGCTGTTTTTGGATGGAGTGTTCTATGTATGTCTGTTCAGTACAACTGTTTTAGCTTTTCATTTAATTCCATTGTTTCCTTGTTGATTTTCTGTCTGGATGATCTGTCCAATGATGTGAGTGGGGTGTTGAGGTCCCCTACTATTATTGTGTTATTGTTGATATCTTCTTTTAGGTTTGTTAATAGTTGCTTAATGAACTTTGGTGCTCCTGTGTTGGGTGCATAGATATTTATAAGCATTATTTCTTCTTGAAGTAATGTCCCTTTCATCATTATATACTGACCCTCTATGTCTCTCTTTACCTGCCTTATCTTGAAATCTACTTTGTCTGATATAAGTATTGCGACACCTGCTTTCTTTTGTTTGCCATTAGCTTGGAGAATTGTCTTCGACCCCTTCACTCTGAGCCTGTGTTTGTCCTTGGGGCTGAGGTGTGTTTCCTGGAGGCAACAGATTGTTGAATCTTGTTCTTTAATCCATCTTGCCACTCTGTGTCTCTTTATTGGAGAGTTCAGTCAGTTTACATTGAGGGTGATTATTCATGCATGAGGGCTTAATGCTGTCATTCTGTCGCTCGTCTTCTGGTTTTCGTGAATTTCCTTTGTTTCTTGTCCTGTGCGTTTTGGCCTACCCATTGACTTCTGCAGTTTCTTATTTCCTTATTTATTTTTTGTGTCTCTGTTCTCTTTTTTAGTTTAGTGGCTACCCTGCAGTTTGTGTTCAGAATCTCATGTACAGCATAGTCCATTTTCTGGTGGCCTCTCACTTCTTTAGCCTAAACTGATTCGGTCCCTTTCCTCCTCCCCTCCTAAGTTATTATTGTCGTCTCTTATTCCAACTTGTGTTGTGAGTTTGTGGTTAAAGTGATAAGATTGTCTTTGTTTTTCGTGTTTTCCTTCCCTTTATCCTAATGCTATAGTTGTATATTTGCTATCCTATTCTGATTCTATCTATTTATCTTCTTACTCTGTGTTTTGTGACCCCTTTCTCCCTTTTTTTCTTTGTTCAGGTATGAGGGCCGCCTTGAGGATTTCTTTGGTGGTGTGTGGGGGGGTGGAGTCTTATGGCTACAAAGTCCGTTAGCTTTTGTTTTTCTGGGAAAGGTTTCATTTCTCCATATCTGAAGGATGTTTTTGCTGGATAGAGTATTCTTGGCTGAAGATTGTTATCTTTTAAAGTTTTGAATATGTCATTCCATTCTCCCCTAGCTTGTAGGTTTCTGCAGAGAAATCCGCTGAAAGTCTGACAGTGGTTCCTTTGTTATTTTCTTCTGCCTTGCTGCCCTCAGTATTCTTTCTTTGTCATTCACTTTTGCCAGTTTTACTACTATATGCCTTGCAGTAGGTCTTTTTACATTGACATATCTAGGAGACCTGAAAGCTTCCTCCACCCACCTTTCTCTCTCATTCCCTAGATCTGGGAAGTTCTCTGCTACTATTTCTTTGACCACGCTTTCTGTTCCATTCTCCTTTTCATCACCCTCAGGGATTCCACTTATTCTTACATTGCATTTCCTCGTTGAGTTGGCTATTTCTCGGAGATTTTCTGCATTCCTTTTTAGTCTTAGTTCTCTCTCTTCCTCTGTCTGGAGCCGTTCAACCTGTCTATCTTCAGTTATGCTGATTTGCTCCTCTATGGCGTCCACACGGGCATTCAGGGAATCCATATTCTGTTTTATCTGATCCATTGTGTTTTTCATCTCTAGTATTTCTGATTGGTTCTTTACAGTTTCAATCTCTTGTGAAGTAACTCCAGAACTCATGGACTTGTTTCTCTCTATTTCCCTTTACCTCATTGAGTCTTTTGATGATAGTTATTTTGAATTCATTGTTGTTTAGTTTATCTATTTCTGAGTCCTCAGGACATAATTCTGGGTGCTTGTTTTCCCTGTGGTCTGGAGATGAGATGAATTGATGGATGCTGGAAGAACGGGTCTTCTCCATGGTGATATTATTTGGTTGCAGTTACAGCCTGTTGCCACTAGATGGGGGTCCAGAGCCGCACGTTCTGAGCCCTCTGTCTTCAGCCTGATGGCGGTGCGCAGCGCGGGTTGGGGGAGGGGGTGCACTTTCTCTCTCGTGCCAACCTGGATTCTGATCAGCTCTTGCTCTCTGGTTTCCCGGGTCCCTGGCTTGATGGGGTTCCCCCATGCGAAAGCTTTCCCTGTTAGAGGGTTTCTGCTGCACAGGCAGTGGGAGTCCTGGACGATCCCCGGACACGCGGCCCCTCTCCCGCTCCTTCCCTCACCTGCAGCAGCGATCCCAGTCTCTGGGGGAGGGAGCGAAGTTCTCTCCTACCCCGTTCCAGCTCCTCCGAGGGCGGCTCCAGCCTCTCTGCCCTCTGCGTGTGGCTGCTGTGGGTCTCCAAGGATTCCTGTGCTATTAGGATATTTTTTGTTGGAATATGGTTGCTCCTTTTTGTTGTATGTTGGAGGGGAGAGAGTCCCCAGCGAGCCCACTCCGCCGTGACGCTGACGTCACTAACTTGCTATGATTTTGATTGGGATTGCGATGAATCTGTAGATCAAGTCGGGAAGAACTGACATCTTGATAATGTTGAGTCTTCTTATCCATGAACATGGAATATCTCTGCATTTGTTTAGTTCTTCTTTGATATCTTTCATCAGTTTTCTAGTTTTCCTCATATAGATCTTACACATATTAGGTTTACACCTAAATATTTCTTCTTTTGGTTGCTAATGTAAATGGTAACATGTTTTTAATTTCAAATTCCACTTTCTTTCTTTGCTGATATATAGGAAATCTGTTGGCTTTGTGTATTAACCTGGTATCCTACAGCCTTACCATAATCACTTATTAGGTCCAGGATCATGTTATCTGTGAATAAAGACAGTTTTATTTCTTCCTTCCCAGTCTGTCTAACTTTTATTTCCTTCTCTTGTGTTATTGTGTAAGCTAGAACTTCCAGTTCAGTGTTGAAAAGGAGTGGTAAGAAGGGACATCCTATCCTTTTCCTAGTCTTAGCAGGAAAGCTCTGAGCTTCTCACCATTAAGTATGTTAGCTGTAGGGTTTTTGTAGAGGTTCTTCATCAAGTTGAGGAGATTTCCCGTATGTTCTCAGCTTGCTGAGAGTTTTTGTCATGAATTGGTGTTGGATTTTGTCAAATGCTTTTTCTACATCTATGATACCATCATGTAATGTTTCTTTTTTAGCCTGTTGATTAGGGATTACATTAATTGATTTTTGAGTGTTGAACCATCCTTGCACCCCTGGGATAAATCCCACTTGGTTGTGGTATATAATTATTTTTATGCATTGTCAGATTTTATTTTCTCATATTTTGTTGGGGATTTTTGCATCTGTTTATGATAGATATTGTCTGGGTTTTTTTTTTTTCTTGTAATATCTTTGTCTGATTTTGATATTAGGGTAATGCTGGCCTCATAGAATGAGTTAGGCAGTATTCTTTCTGCTTCTGTCCTCTGAAATAGACTATAGAGAATTGGTGTAGTTTCTTCCTTCAGTGCTTAGTAGAATTCACGGTGAACCCATCTGGGCTGGCGCTTTCTGTTTTGGAAGGTTATTAATTATTGATTCAGTTTCTTTGATAGATACGGGCCTGTTCAGATCATCTATTTCTCGTGTGAGTTTGGCAGCTTATGTCTTTCAAGGAATTGGTCCATTTCATCTAGGTCATCAAATTTGTGGGCACACACTTGTCAATAGTATTCTTTATTATCCTTTTAATTTCCATGGATCTGTAGTGATGTCTCCTCTTTCATTTCTGAAATTAGTAATTTGTGTCTTCTCTTTTTTTTCTTGGTTAGCCTGCCTAGA
Source organism: Equus quagga (assembly GCF_021613505.1). Taxonomy (NCBI): domain Eukaryota; kingdom Metazoa; phylum Chordata; class Mammalia; order Perissodactyla; family Equidae; genus Equus; species Equus quagga. Next base: position 24,773,047 of record NC_060283.1, read on the forward strand.
GATTTACCGATTTTTATTGATCTTTTAAAAGAATCAGCTTTTGGTTTTGTTGATTTTCTATGTTCAATTTCACTGATTTATTGGCTCTAATTTTTATTTCTTTCTTCTGCTTACTTTGGATTTAATGTGCCCTTGTTTTTCTGAGTTTCCAAAGGTAGAAACTTAGATTTCTGATTTTAGATCTTTGTTCTTTTCCAATATGTGCATTCAGTGCTATAAATTTCCTTCTAAGCACTGCTTTCCCCATGTTTTGTGAATGCTGACAAGTTATATTTCTACTTTCACTTAGTTCAAAATGTTCTAACATTTCTTTTGAGATTTCTTCTTTGACCCAGGGGTTATTTATAAGTGTTTTGTTTAATCTTCAAGTATTTTGGGGTTTTCCAGTTTTCTTTCTGTTACTATTTCTGGTTTAATTCCATTGCGGCCTGAGAACAGACATTATATGATTTCTATTCTCTTAAATTTGTTAGAGCATGTTTTATGGTCCAGAATGTAGTCTGTCCTGGGGACTGTTCCATGTGAGCTCGAGAAGAGTGTAATCTGCTGTTGTCGGATGGAGTGGTCTCTAGATGTCTGTTATGCCAGTTGATTGATGGTGCTGTGAGTTCAGCTGTGTCCTCCCTGAATTGCTGCCTGCTGGGTCTGTTTCTGATAGAGGGGTGTCAGAGTCTCCAGCTATGATAGTGTGTTTGTCTGTTTCTTCTTGTCACTCTATCAGTTTCACCTCACGTATCTTGATCCTCTGTTGTTAGGTGCATATACCTTAAGGATTGTTGCGTCTTTTTGGAGTATTGACCTCTTTATCATTATGTGATGCTCCTCTTTATGCTAATAAGTTTCCTTGCTCTGAAGTCTGATCTGTCTGAAATTAATGTAGCTACTCCTGCTTTCTTTTGACTTGCATTAGCATGGTATATTTTTCTCCATCCCTTTACTTTTAATTTATATGTGTCTTTATATTTAAAGTGGGTTCTTGTAGACAACATTTGGTTTGGTCTTGTTTTTTGATCCACTCTGACAATCTCTTTCTTTAAATTGGTATATTTGGACCATTGACATTTACACTTGATCTTAGCTGAAAGGCCAAGAAGCGACAGACCATTGACATTTAAAGTGATTATTGATAGTAGTTGGATTAATATCAACCATAGTTACTGTTTTCTGTCATCGCCCTTGTTCTTTGTTCCTCTTTTTGTCTTCCACACTTTTTCTGTCTTTTGTGGTTTCAATTGAGATTTTATATGATTCCATTTTCTGTACTTTCTTAGCATATCAATTAGACTTTTTTTGACTTTTTTAGTGGTTGCCCTAGAGTTTGCACTATGCATTTACAACAAATCCAACTCCATTTTCAAATAACACTATACTACTCCATGGATAGTGGAAGTTACCTTATATTAACAAAATAATCCTACTTCCTTCCTCTCATCTGTGTATCATTGCTGTCAATAATTTCACTTATACATAAACACAGTTTTATTCACAAGCATACATAGTCAACTACATTCTTGCTGTTATTATTTTGAACAAAGTTTTATGTATTAGATCAATTAAGAGTAAGATAAAAGTTTTTATTTTATCATCATTTATTCATTCTCTGATGTTCTCTTCCTTTTGTAGATCTGAATTTCTGACCTATATCATTTTGTTTCTCTCTAAAGACCTTCTTTTAATTTTTCTTGCAAGGCAGGACTACTGGCAACAAATTTCCTGAAATTTTGTTTGTTGAGAAATTCTTTATTTCTCTCTCACTTTTGAAGGATAATTTTCCAGGGTACAGAACACTAGGTAGATGGGTTTCTTTTTTTAAATCTTAATACTTTAAATGTTTCACTCCACTCTGTTGTTGCTTGCATGGCTTCTGAGGAGAAGCTGGATATAATTTTTGACTTTGCTTCTCTGTAGGTAAGGTGTTCTTTTCCTCTCATTTCTTTCAGGAATTTATTTTATCTTTGATTTTCTGAGGTTTGAATATGATATGCATAGGTGTAGTGTTTTTGGTATCCATCCTACTTGGTATTCTCTGAGCTTCCTGAATCTGTGCTTTGATGTCTAGCATTAATTTGGGGGAAATTCTCAGTAGTTATTGCTTCAAATCTTGCTTCTCTTCCTTTCTCTCTTTTTTCTCCCTTTGGTATTTATATTATATGTATGTTACACCTTTTATAGTGGTTCCACAGTCCTTGGGTGATCTGGGGTTTTTTCTTCCATCTTTTTTGTCTTTGCTTTTCCGTTTTGGAAGTTTCTTTTGTCATATCCTCAAGCTCAGAGATTCTTTCCTCAGCCTTGTCCTTGTACTGAGTCCGTCAGAGGCGTTCTTCATTTCTGTTAGTGTTTGATCTCTGGCATTTCTTTTTGATTCTTTCTTAGAACTTGCATCTCTCTGCTTACATCATCCATCTTGCATGTTGTCTTCTTTTTCCGTTAGAACCCTTAGCGTATTAGAGTTGTTTTAAATTTGTGGTCTGATAATTCCAGTGCCCCTGCCATGTCTGACTCTGCTTCTGATGCTTGTTTAGTCTCCTCAAACTGTTTTGCCTCTTAGTATCAGTTGTATTTTTTGTTGAATTCCGGACACAATGGACCAAGTGAAGGAGCTCTGGTAAACAGGCCCTTAGTGGTGCGGTGGTCAGGTGTCAGGGAGGGGACGTGTTCCAGGGTCATACTGTGATTAGGTCTCAGGCTTTTGGTGGGCCTGAGTCCCTGGACAGTGAAGTTCACCACTGCTTCTCGGTTTTTTGTTAATTGTTTTCTACCCCCTCCACAGGTGGGACAAGATGGCTAGAGGGGCTGGAGTTGGGTATTTCCCTTCTTGCAGTTTTAGAGGAGCTTAAATATCAGGCAGAGAAGGTGACCTTGGAGTACTGGGAGACACTGAAAATTCTTGAGCAGAGGAGACAGAAATCTGGCTGGAGAGAGAATTACTGAATTTCAGATATGGAAGAGTCCTTAAACATCACTTGGTCCTATTTCAATTTTAAGGTATGGAAATTGAGATCCAGAAAAGCTAAATAATTTGTCAGCATTTATTTACTATTTAATGGCAGAACCTGGATTAGAATCAGATCTTTCCTACTCTGGTGCTCTTTCTACTGCACATATGGGAGTTGATGTTACAGACAGGAGTCTGAGGTGCAGGCCGTCCTCCAGCTGATGCTCAATTCGCTAATGACACAGCATGGCTCCTGGTCTCCCTGGGAAATATGTTGCGTTCAGACACTCTGGGATCATTTAACCGTTCTTAACTATAGAAGGCCTGCCTCACTTAATTTGGACGCGTGGTGTTATTAACGGTGCTGCCTGGATGAGGCGTGTGAGAGTCATGTTCTGTTGAGTTGATGACATTCAGAGAAATCTGTGCTGGAGAAAAGCTTTAATAAGTTAAACCCCACTGGATCCAAGCCTCGCTGCAGCTCTGGATTTAGCAGTTAGGGCGGTTTGTGGACGGTGCCATGATGGAAAGAACGTGGCCCTGTGTCAGGCAGAATGGCTCTGAGTGTTGAGTCTGTCAGTTATAAGCCTTATGACCAGGAGCAAGTTACTCTTAATCTTTCTGAGCTTTGTTATTGATCTGTAAAGATACGTTAATTATAGGATTACTGTGAGAATCAAGTGAACACGTGTATGCAGTAGTTCCCTGTTATCTAGGATTTCGCTTTCCACAGCTAACCGCGGCCCAAAAATATTAAATGGAAAATCTGAGACATAAACTATAAGTTTGAAATTGCACGCCCTTCTGAGTAGTGTGATGAAATCCCGCTCTGTCCTGGCCAGGATGCGAATCACCCCTCTGTCCAGCATGTCCACGCTGCATGTGCTGCCAGCCCATTAGTCATTTAGTAGCTGTCCTGTTTATCATACGTTGTTAGAGTTTATTCTTATAATTGTTCTATTTTATTGTTAGTTATTGTTGTTAATCTCTATGCCTAATTTATAAATTAAACTTTCTCACAGGTATGTATGAATAGGAAAAAACGTAGTTATGTATTGGGTTTGGTACCATCCACGGTTTCAGGCATCCACTGGGGTCTTGGAATGTCTCCCCCCACAGATAAGGAGGGAAGGGACTACTGTACCATATTTAATAGATTCTGAGACCCATATTTTTCATGTTTTAAGATCTCTGATGTCAAGATTGTGTTACAGTTGATATAATTTTAGCATTTTGTCATGTCTTAATTGAAAGCTTTGTGTTTCTTAGTGTTATATAAAATAATGGTGCATATTATAATCATTGCCATCAGGTAGCTATCTCACATTACCATAGATGCACAAATCCTAAACCAAATGATACAAATGGGATCCAATAATATATAAAAAGAGATAATATATCAGACTGAGATCAGGAATGCAAAGTTAGTTTAACATCTAAATATTTAATCAATGTAAATTAACCATGTTAACAAAATGAAGGAGAAAACCCATCTATCTTATATAGAAAAAAATCGTGTGACAAAATTCAACAGCCATTCTTAAGAAAAACTCTCAGCCAAATGATAAATAGAAAGAACTTCTGCAGTTTGATAAGGGGTATTTACAAAAAATCCGTAGCTGACATTATACTTAATGGTGAAATATTGACTGCTTTCCTCTAAAGTTGAGATCAAGACAAGGATGTTCACTCTTACAGCCTGTATTCAGTATTGTACTGAAGGTCCTAGACATTGCATAAGAAAAAGAAATAAAAGGCGTAAAGATTGGAAAAGAAAAACTGTCCTCATTTGGGGATGACATGGTTGTATACTCAGAAAAGCCCCAGGAATCTACAAACTAAGTCCTGAAGTAATGAGTGGATTTAGGAGGGTTGCAGGATACAGACTGTTTGGTCCTGAAGAAAATTCAGATTTTTACTTTGTCCGGTGTTTTCTTGCTGTGGAGCAGGGGTCATCTTCTGCAACCTTCTATAACCTAAAGAGAGGAGAAATCAAGCTATTGATTTTATTATGTAAATTTTGTAATTATCTACCTCCTGGATTCTGTAGTTACTCTGTACATTTCCAGCTGATTCTCTTGAGTCTTCCAGATAGAAAGTCCTGTCATCTGCAAATAATGGTTGTTTTTGTGTTTACGGAAACGGAGTCCATATGGTCTCTGCATAAGAGGAGGGTGTCAGGAGGATATTTAGCTGAATATAAAGAAAACTCCACTAACCATTGCTTAAAGAAATAAGGGTATATTTGTCTCACATTAAAAGAAATCCAGAAGTAGCTTATCTAGGACAGGTGAAGGGACTCAGTGATGCCATCGGGGAGCAGGGTTTTTTCTAGATTTCTCTCCGTCACCTTCAGTGTGCTGGCTTTCTTTTCAGTTATGATACATCTGTTTCACCTCCAGTCAACCATGTGTGCATTCCAGGTAAGCAGAGGGACAGGCAAAGGTAAAAACCAAGAGGCTTGTCATAGCAAGACTTGTGATTAGCAAAACTTACTTACCCAGGGACGACACTTCACGGGTCAGTAGTGTGTCATGTGGCCATCCATTGCTTCAAGAAAGGCTGGGAGATTTAGGATTTGAAGTTGATGTTGTTAGTAAAGATGAAGAAGGTAATGGCTATTGGCGAGGCAGCTAACGTCTGTCAGAAGGATCAAGAATAATCTGGACTGTGAGAAGTTGGGGTCATGGGGAAAAGCTTCGCCAGTAATTCTTGTGTGTGTATCTGTGTGTGTGTGTGTGTTTGAAATCTCAGTGGGTTTTTCTGGGATATGAGAGTTTGGGGTTTTGTCTTATTTATTTATTTTGAAAGTTACTTTGTGGCTGGCTGTTTTACTGAACTTCCACATTTGCTGTGATGGGTTTTTAGCCAGTTCTCTAGGGTTTTCTTAATAGCCAGTCTATGGAAAGCTCTTGGATCTGTATTCAAATTCCTTTCTTTTTTCTGTTTTCATATTAATTACTTCTACTAGTTTTCTTAGGTGTGTTTCGTTCTTTTCCAAATTACCAACTTGGATTCTCACTTTATTTTATACGATAGTTCAGCGTGTGCGTCAGTGTAAAGTGAAAGTGCGAGACTAGAAGCCATTGAAATTTCAGAAATATTTGAGGGCTCAACTCTAATAAGATTTTTAATAAAAAGTGTCCATATGCTTTTCTCTTGTAAAGAGATGAAATATTTTATCAGTCTTCAACTTAACATTTAAGGCCAATGTCAGATTTTTTATTTTAGTGAAATTGTTAATGAGGAAGGAAAATGTTTTAATATTTTCTACCAGCCGCAAATCTCAGTAGGTTTAAGGGTTTTAATAGAATGCCACACTATATGTACATAAACTAGGTTAAAAAAATTATAATCCTAAGTGAATTCGATTTCATAGTTTTTACTCCCTTCCAAGGACACTAAAGGTAGTGTGCTAAATTCTTTGATATTCTTTCCTCCAGGAAGTGGAGCTTAAGTACCCTCCCCTTAAATATGGACTGAACATAGTGACTTGCTTCTAACGAATAGAATATGGGATGGGAACAGTGGTAACCTTGTAATGAAGAAACTGGCGGACCCCACCTTAGCCAGGTGACCAAGGTTAACGTCACCTGCAATAAGTCGTGCTGATGTCACGTACCCCGATACGAAGGGAAGAGGAGGGCACATCCCTTCTGTAGTGTTCTCCAGAATCCATAACCTCAGTCAGATAGTTAGAAAACATCAGACCAACCCAAATTGAGGGACAGTCTACAAAGTTCCTGACCACTACTATTCAGAAGTGTCGAGGTCGTGAAAGACCAGGAAAGGCTGAGAAACTGTCACAGACCGGAGGAGACCAAGGAGACATGACAGCTAAGTGCAGCGTGCTGTCCTGGAGCAGAAAAAGATCCTAGAAGAAAACTGGGAAAATCCGAAAAGAAAAAACGCTGTAGTTTAGTTAATAGAACTCACTAAACGTTAACTTCTGAGTTTTGATCCTTGTAAGGTGGTGATACAGGATGTTAACGTCAGGCGAAGCTGGGTGGGGGTATTTGGGACCTCTCTGTACCACCATTGCGGCTGTTCTCTAAGGCTAACATGATTTCAAAGTAAAAAGTTAAAAAGACAGCAGCTACAACTCTGCATGATAATGAAATAAATATTTACACCTCCCAAAAATTGTAAAATGAACTCTGCTGCTGCTACTGAACAGATGCCTGTGGCTTTGTGTGAAATTCCAGGGAGTATGATATATGTGGGTTCCTGAAGGGCCGTGTTCCAACCATTGAGATGATGAGGCTGGAAAACTGCTGGAGGATGGAAAGTGCCGCCAGAGGAATCCCAGACTTGGAGGTGGAGGATGCATGTGGAGAGGGCAGATAAAGTAGCTTCGTGAATAAGGGAGTGGAAGAAAGCGCTCTCTTATGTATATAGTAAGGTATTTTAAATGTAACTAAATATCTTAAGGAAAAAAATAGCGCGCTGATAAATCCCAGGTGTATAACTTTGTTGTTTCAGAAATCCCTTTTTATTCTAGAGAAGGTAAATTGTGTGTGTAGTGTTTATTGAATCCTTGAGTAAAGGTGTATCGGATGTTCGTGGGCTCCTCTCCTCTGGAAAGACTGGTAACACGGGCACAGTGCCTTTCTGTAAAACCCTCGGTCTGGGAGACGTGCCTCTGACGGGTTTCGTGGATATTTTTTCCCTCTCTGATTTTAAGTGAGTTGTCACGTAACCCTTATGTTTATAAAAACGGAAAACAAAAGAAGAAACAAAACCAGCTTTTTGTGTGGCAGTTCTCAAGTAGAAACCAGGAGGCTGGGCTATACCTTGGCCTCCCCATGGGGGGTTGTCAGCTGTCACGTGGAGGTTACTAGAGCCCATCCCCGCTGCCTCCAGCCTGTGGGGCATCCCCATAGGGGGCGGCAGGCTCCCTGCTCTTCCGCTGTCACCCCGACCGTGGCCCTCAGGAGCCTGCCACACGAGTGGCTTTGGGAAGGTCGGGGTGCTTCTGGGTTGCATTTTGTCAGAGCAAACCAGTGAAAAGGAGATAATGAGCCTTTGGCATGTGTGTTTGGAAAGACTTGGAATCCCCTTTGGAGGTTTTCAGCCTCCTCTTGAGACCCAGCTCCGAGAAGTCCGTGCTGGGGGGAAGTGTCTTCCCGCCCTGCCCTGCGCTGGGTTGGGGGTCAGGGTTGCTGAGCTGGGAGAAGACCCGCGCTCAGACCATCCCTCCAGGTGCCTGATGGTGGGAGGCAGAGGCCCTTTGCCTCTGGAACGAGCAGCTGTTCCCTGACCCTCTAGAGGGAGAGTGGAAGGCTTTGTGTTGTCTGTCTTGGCTCTCGGAGCTTCTTGAGCCTCTGTTTTGTTGTTTTTCATTCATTTCAGAAGATTCTTGGCCATTATTTCTTTAAACATGACCGCTGCTGTGTCTCCCACCCCCGGTTCTAGAACTCCAGTGACAGGTGGGTTAGAACATTCGGTATCGTCCTGCAGCTCCTGGAGGCCGTCTTCTGTTTCCTTTCACTCTTTCCTCTTTGCATTTCGGTCTGGGTAATTCTTTCTTCTATTTTCACGTTCACTCTGTCTTTCCTCTGCTGTCTCTATCTGCAGAGAAGCCTGGTGAAGGAGTTCTTCATCTCTCACACTAGCATTTTCATTTGGCTGTTTTTTATAGTTTCCATCTCAAGTCATGCACCTTTTTCACTAGCTCCTTTACCATATTGATTATAGTTATTTTAAAGTCCTTGTCTAATAGTTCTAGCCTCTTGGTCATCTCTGGGTCCGGTTCTAGCGACAGCTTTATTTTATGAGGGTGAGTTGTTTTCTCTTGTTTTTTGTTTGTTTCTGGTGAATTTTGACTGAGTGGTGGACCTTGTGTGTAGAAAAGCAGAAGAGGCTAAGGTACATGTCACGTCCAGAAACGGGCAGACCTCTCCTGCTGTCAGGCCGCACGTGTGGGAGGTTGACTCTGTCTGGTGTGTAATTGGGGTGGGTTTGGGTTTTGCTGTTGCTGGATTCGCCTTCAGCACACCAGGCTCCATATGCTCCTGGCAGTCCCCTCCTGCCACCTGTTCTCTGTGGACCAGGGTCCTGGGGTTTTCTCAGAGTTCCAGCCTCCCCTCCACTTCCAGCAGGGCCCGCCTGCCTGCGCCACACAGGCCTTTCTCCCCGCAGTGTAGACTCCCATGGCTGTGTGCGGGCCGGGGATTCCCGGTCCCCTGGCCCCACTCCGGCTCGGCAGGCCGGTGTGCTGGGGCCTTGGGGGCAGGGGTGCCTCAGTGTTCCTCTCCTCCTCCTCCTGCTGCAGCAGCCGTACTCTGCCCTTCATCCCTGGGGGTCTGGGGTTGGAGAAAGTTTCCTGCCCCTCACATGAAATGCAACATACAGGAAAAAATTCTTTTAGAAATAAAGGTGAGAGGGTGATGTCGGTGAAAATAGCATCCCGGCGTTGTCTGACCTCTGTGTGTCCGTGCCGGAGCCTGACCTGAGCGGGTGTTGCTGTGCTTCCTTCATGGGTGGATGGCTTTGCCTCTCCTCCCACGGGCAGCGCCCCTGTGTCTGGATTGCTGGGGGCGCTGTCCTGCCCTCCCCCGCAGGAGGCTGCTATGGCTTGTCCTCGGGCCTGGGCTTGGGGTGCAGCCAGGGGCGTGTCTCTCCTGGGAGCGGGGGGCTTCCGCTTTGCCCCCCTCGGTGGTGGTCTGCTGGGAGCTGGAAGGATTCCGACCCCTCCCCAGTGGCGGGCTGCCTTTCTGCTCCCCCCAGAGGCCGTGGATCTCTCTGGACCTTGGGGGGATGGGAGGGTTTCCTGCTCCTCCCCCAGCAGTTTAAGGTTTTGCTTTGGATGAAAAAAAGGCCAAGAAATGGGCAGAGTTTGTACCTGTGTGCCGCTGAGGGGGACTCCTAGTCTCCCTCCCTGCCCCCGTCGTTCTCGAGAACATCCTACAGAGAAGAGCTTGCAGCTGAGTGCAGACTCCCCACACTGCCTGGCTGGTCAGGCACAGTTCTTAGAGTTGGTTACAAGGTTAGCTGTTTTCTCAGGGCTGCTTTTGTGGCGGCCACCTCTGCCCTCTGTGCGCTTTCAAAGCTGAAGCAGTTGGTGTCCCATTGTTCCTGGAGGGGCTGTCTCCTTTGAAATTTGGTTCCCCTGATTGCCGTACGGCCACGGCTCTCTGATGGGCCCAAGACAAGTTATGATGTTTGTGGGTTAGCCGGTGGCCTCTGCGCGTTCTTATGGTGGATTTCATGTTCTATTGTGGCTTCCTACGTCCTGAGCGGAAGCAGATCCTTTCTGTTGTGAGCAGCCTGTGGCTGGGGCCGGGGAGAGAGAGCAGTATTTGCGCAAGTGCTGATCTGCAGTCACATGTTGCTGTCAGGTGTCGACATGGTATTACCACTGGGAATTCGGGACAGAAGCATAGCTGGCTGGTTTATCGTTTTGTTTTATTTTGCGGGTTTTGTTAGAAAGATCCTTTAATATACTACAATGAAGCCATTGACCCGGGTCGCATTCAGGAGGTTCTGATGGGTTAAAGGGCACTGGAGGGCCGTCCTTGTGACCCGGGGTGCAGATGCTCTTGGACTGCTGTGGGGTGGTTGGGGTTCTTATGTGTAATCTTTGCTCTCTTAGGCATCCTGACCACTTCTAGGTAGCAGACTTACACAGCATATTTTTAAAAACTGTTTATTTCTCTCGTAGTCTGTATGTGCACGATGTAAGGGACACTGTGGTCCCATTTCTGCCTTGCTGCTCCACCCAGGAACAGATTCTCCTTCTTCTCCCTCAAGTGCACTTCCCCCATCTTTCACCTTTTAAAATCCTGCATACAAGATGTGATCATGATTATTAAATGATGGTTTTCCCCCTTTAACCTGGCGGGTTGGTATTTAGAAGATTTGGAAGGTTCCGTGAGATGCCTGTGAGTCTGAGGGGGTATTGTTGGGTGGAGTCGTTCTTCCAGTGACGTTTGCCTGCCTGGCCTCTGACAGGCCCCGCGCTAGAGGCTGGAGATCAGTGGTGAGCAAAACCGGATGTATTCCCACTGTCACGGTTTCCGGAGAAGTGCCATCCTCTTCCGCGAGTCTTAGAGATGAAGGGAGAAGGGACACGGTATTGGTTGCTGTGCTCTTCAGTGTAAGGTTCTGTCACACTCCCGTTTGATGTGTTTTCGTTATTTCTAACTCCGTTCTCTGACCGGTTGGATCTCCTTACTGTCTTCACGCATTGAGATGAGTGGAGTGTAACACTGAGGTCCCGTCTGTCTCGCCTCTTCCCCTGACTCTGTTTCCACCCCAAAGCGGTGTTGAGGGTGTTCTAATGTAGGTGACAAAGACCCTACGGGGGCAGGGCGGGCGCAGGTGTCGAGGAGAGACCTCCCATTTTCTGACTGTGTGTTCTGCGCCAGCGCTGAGCCAGGAGCTTCATCAGCCTCGTCTCACTGGGGGCGTGGTCTCCACCTGACGTTCAGAAAGCACAGAGAGGGTAAGTGACTGGAAGTTGTTCCAGACGCTCATAGCCCCGGCTCTGTCTACCATGCTGCACCGGCTTCCTTTAAACACTTGTTATTGCTAATCCTGTTGGCTTTATGTTACTGACAGTCAAAGAAATCAGTCACATTTAATTGATGTATAAACTGAAGTTGCAGTTTCAATTTGAAGTACTTATTTGCTTATGCTAGTTTTAACTTGGCCCAATCCTTGCCTGTTGGGCTTTATAACTCTCATGTTTGAAAGCGTCCTACGAACCCTGTAGTCCTTGTGCTTTGAGATCTGCGGTTTTTATGAAATTACGGTGGAGTCTGCTTAGTGCAGACAGGGTGAGCGCATTGTTCAAGGTTGCATTGGTACGACCGGTTCCCGTGTGACTTAACTCTCCACCCGTGTAGCTTCCCCAGTTTGGAGTGACGGGGGAATTTCACTGCTGCTGAAGAATCCTCATTTAAACTTGTCAGTTGCAGATAAGTGTGGCCCATGTTGTAGGAAACAAACCAACCAACCTTGAAACGTGGTGAGCGTTTGCGTTTGCTCGTTGGCTGGGAGCTGTGGTGCTTGCGTGTGTCGCCAGCGTAGCTGAGAACACCTTTCTCTCTGCCAACAGGGGCCTGACGCTGGGTCACGGGGCTGTGAGTTATCCTGCCTTCAGACGCTTCAGGGTGTTACAGAGGTCCTGCAGAAGCGGTTCAGCCTGAGAAGTCCCCTCATCCTCAGCGGGGAGCTGTGATTATTGGCAAAGCTCGCTTCCTTTCCGAGGGGACTGCCACTTGCTGGATGGGGGGAGATGATTTGAGGCATCTTAAATTGGAAGCTCTGTCCTACGCTTGTGCCTTTGGCTGGTAATCTAGGTGGATTTGTTAGCAGTCCTTGTTCCTGTAAATCCCAAAGGCCGCTGTCCTCACTGCGGTCAGACGTGGACAGAAAGCTTCGGAATGCTGAAGTCCGAGTGTGGTTTAATTGGAATCTGATTTGAAATAACACAGGAGGATGGACCCATTTGGGTAGAAAAGGAGGTAAACATTTAAGATGAGCGTGTTTATGTGTGGGCTCATGCTTCTTAGTGAATTTTTACAGCTTTCAACTCAGAAAAGGACCGTTTCCTAAAACTTACCATGTGCTGGTATTCAGGGCTCTAGAATGGGGTGGGGAAAGGTCTGGATTTAGGAGTTAGGGTTCACGGGTTCGAGTTGCGACTCTGCTGCCTCCTAGCTTTGTATCTCAGTTTCCTCACATATAAAATGAAACTTGTATCTGCCCCAAATGAGTGACAAGCTGGTTATAAAGAGCAAATGAGATCATGGGTACAAAATTGCATTGCAACAGGTGAAACATTCTAACATCTGTGAGGATGCTAACACAAAGTTCCGAGTTTCTCCACCTAAGGAACTCACAGTGTAGCTGGAGAGAGAAATCTGATCATCTGAAATAACAGTAAAGCAATTATAGGACAGTGTGTAACAGAACTAGCCTATACGGTGAAGGCTGTGGGTGCTGTGGGGTTTCACAGTAAGGGGAGACTGCTGATATTTGGGGTGATCGGTAAAGATTTCACGGAGACGTAGATCCTCTCAGGTCTCATGGAATGTAAATATTTGGATGACGGGAGGGAAAGCAGCAACGTGCTTGAAGCAGGAATGAGATTGGAGTAAGTGGGGTGTATCTCGGAGGCAGGAGCAGGCAGCCAGCAGGCCTGGGCTGTACCCACATGGCGGACTGCAGGACCGCTGAAGTCAGTGCCCTTGGAAGCCACATCTGTTGCTGTTTCTCTTTGAGTAGGAGAAATCCTCGCTGTCTCATCGTTGGGGGAGACGATAGTGTCACCTGACTCAGAAGTCGTCCTGGGCGTGAACTGTTGAACAGAGGATTTGCCCGGGAAGCAGAACCGAAGTGGCAAGTCTAGACGACAAGGTGTCCTCCTCCTCCTCTCGGGTTATGCTTCCAGCTTCTCGCGTTAAATTTTCATAGGTTCACCCCTTTGCGTAAATCCCAGTAGCCTCTGATTTTGAGTGGACTCATGGATCTGACTGAAGCTGGAAAAGTCATCTAGACCAACATCCTGCTTTGTTAGGGACGAGTTTAAACTCTGCTTGGATGAGAAACTGTCTTCAGACAACCTTAGACTATGACAGAGTAGCTGATGTTGGGGTGACCCTTCTGTCTAAAGAAGAAACAGAACCATGGAAGCTTATTAAAACAGATACACGCTTGTTAGAGGCAATGGAGAGCGGCCTGTGCCCTGGGGACCTGGGGACACGATTGCTGAAGCGAGCGCATATTCGCCCAGTTTCCCCTGAGGGTGCTCTCTGATCTGAGGTCCAGGGAGTGGAGGCCTGGCAGAAGGCAGCAGAACCACGGGGCCGAGAGGTCGGAGCTAGGGCCTCCCAAAGTATCTGGGCTGTGAAGGACAAAGTCCTAGCAAAGAGGGAACCACAGGGAAGTAAGTGAAAAACGGGCACGCGGTCTTCCCTCGAGGCGTTTCCCTGCTCCTGGGGTGCCTGTGATCAGAGCAGGACTCCAAGGAGCCTGCAGAAGGAAGCAGCTGGCAGCCTAACAGGCAGTACAGCCATTTCAGCAGTTGTGCACAGTGCTGAGGAAATGCAGGTTGGTGTCCAGGCCAGTGGGATGGAGGGGTCCTGGCAAATACCCCAGGCTTTCATCAAAGACCCCCGAAGGCCACACAGTCAGGGAAGCTGAAGAAAGTTGGCCCTAACAAAGCTTAAAACCAACCTCTGACGAGATTAAAGTGGTCTGGCTGCATCTCTGTGCCCACCACTCTTAGGAGGAGAACGGTCGGGACCACCGAGAACCTCTGCCATTTTAATACAGGACGTCTGGTATCCAGTAAAAGATTGAGAGGCCTGCTAGAAATTGAAACCAAACGACCAAGTGAAGAGTAAAAACAGATCTTAGAAGGAGACCCACTGGTATTCAGATCCTGGAGTTACCAGTCAGGAACTGTGTTCAGTAAAACAGAAGAAAAGGAGAATTTCAACAAAGATATGAAATCTACTTTTAGAAAAATCAAATGGAAATTCTGGGACTGAAGAACACATCAAATGAAGAATTCCACACACGGGCTTAATAGTGGTTTAGACACACACACACACACACACACACACACACACAGAACTGAGGCTTATTGCTCCAGGAGGAGCATCAGTCCTTCCTTCAGTCCGCCCAGATCGAGGCACAAAGAGGAAAAACACAGAAAAGAGAGCGAGAGCCGCGGGGCACGGTGAGAACAGTTCACATAGATCTGTGTTTGGAGTCCTAGAAGAAGAGGAGAGTGTGACTGAACCAATGTTTAAAGGCTATTGGCTGAGAGTTTCCTAGAAATCCAGGGAAAGACGTCACACCACAGGTTGAAGAAGCTGTGCGGTCCTCAGTGGGACCAGTACAGAGAGCCACGCCAGGGGCATCATCGTTGAACTGCCATAGGCCAAGACAGAGAAAAGCTTAAATGCAGTCAGAAATAAAAGGCATGTTGTCTTCACAGGAGCAGCAATAAGGCTGACAGCTGATTTATTAGCAAAAAATTGGTGAAGCCAGAAGGCAGTGGAATTATATTTTGAATGTGCTGGGAAAAAAAAATTGCTAACCTAGAATTCTCTACCCAGTGCAAATATCCTTCCACGCTGAGTAGCAGGGAGCGTGTGCCTAGGCTGCCCGCTCTTTGGGGCCTAGACTCAGGAATCACCCAGACCCAGCGTGAGCTGTGATAGAGCGTGTTTCCACGCGGTCTCGCTTGCTCGCTTAATACAGCGTTGTTTTCCTTCCAGGCCCGGTGGTTCTGGGAAGCGTACTTCCAGTCCATTAAAGCCATCGCGCTGGCCACCCTGCAGATTATCAATGACAGGATCTACCCGTATGCCGCCAGCTCCTATGAAGAGTGGAATGACCCTCCGACCGTGGTGAGTGAACTCTGGTGCTTGTCAGGTCAGGCGCGGTCCAGCTGTTAGAATGGGAGAAAGGGGAATTGTACTCAACTTGTAAAGGGTATTTAAATTCTAGCTTTCTAAGCTGAGAGTGTGCCTTTTATGCTCAGGGTCTGATAAGGCCAGCTTAATTTTGAAATGATGACAAAAGTGAGAAAAACAGAAGTAGTGGCCTCCAGCTTGTTTTAAACGTGCTTACGAGGACAGTGTGTTTGGTTATTGCAGAGATAGATGGGGGGCCCTTGGTCTTCTTGGAAATCAGACTTGCTGATGGCTTGCAGGCATAGTGCTTAGAACTCTTGAGAAGGTTCTGTAAGCAACTTAGTAATAACAGCTTCTATTTTGAGTACTTACTCTCTGCCGGGGACATGCTGAGTGCTTGACATGGATGAGTTCAGTTACTGTTTCTGGCACCCCGCGGGGGCACTTAGCAGCAGAAGTGATCTAGAGGCATATGGTTGCCACGGTCACTTGCTCGGGACAGTGGCTGAGGCCCCTGGGTGTTTCTGGCAGAGAGACGGGGTGGTCAGGGGCTGCTCTCAGGCCTTCTTCCTTCTTGAAGGAGTCATGGGCACCTGTGGCAGTGCTGGCACCGTGGCAGTGGCCACACCTCCTCTCCCGGTGAAAATGCCTGGAACTCTGGGGCTGGCGGTTATCGCTCCCTAGCTGCTCTGGAGCGTGCCTGGCCGTCCAGCTCACCGACCTCGAGGGCTTTATGTGAGGGAACAAGACTTCCCTCTTCTTTCCGCTGTCGCGCTCTTTCTGGCCAGCCCTGCTCGTCTCTTGACTCTGCCTTCTCTCAGTAGTGCCGTGTACTGCCGCCCGGTTCCTCTTCCTCTAGGACTCATCCGCCCTCCCTTCCTCCCTCCCTCCGCCTTCACTACGTGGGTACCGTGTGTCAGGCGCTCCAGGTGCGGAGAATGCACAACAAGAGGCCAGTCCTGGCCCTCCAAGGAACTCTCCGCTAACTTGGGAAGCCAGCGAGTGAGGCCATTGTATGGGAAGTCCTGTGACAGGGTGGGGTCCGGGTGCCGTGGGAGCACGGGGCAGGCCGCCTCCTCCTCGGGAGGGGTCAGGGCACTTCCTGAAGAGGGGATGCCCGCTTCCGAGGAAGTAAATGTATGCTTATGGCACAAACAAAGCAACAGACACTGTTCTGTTTTGCTCAAGGTAAAGGTTCCTTCTGTCCATCCCCTCCCTTGAACCCATGACCGAAGGTGACCTTCCAGAGTGTTTGTGTTCATCTGTAAGCATAACCATATGTTTTTAGAACACGAACAGGATCGTGCCTCACCTGCTGTCCTGCACCTCACCTCTGGACTTTGACAGGGATCGTGGACTTACTTCCATTTCATCCTCTGAGGGTTTCCTGCAATTTTTGGGGTGACTGGTGCTCCAGTGTTTGGGTGTATCTTACGTAACAGATCTATTACTGACGGAGTCAGATCGCTTTTTTTTTCTGTTTTCAAACAGTAATACAAGGGACTTCCTTTGATATATGTTTACATGTAAATGTGTGAATGTCTGTAAAATTAATTCCAGCTGAGAAATTGCTTAAAGAACATACACATTTTGAATGTTGATAGATATTAACAAATTGCCCTTTCAAAACACAATACCAGGTGCCGGCCCGGTGGTGCAGCGGTTAAGTTCGCACATTCTGCTTCTTGGTGGCCTGGGGTTCGCCGGTTTGGATCCCGGGTGCGGCCATGGCACTGTTTGGCAAAAGCCATGCTGTGGTAGGCGTCCCACATATAAAGTAGAGGAAGATGGGCGTGGATGTTAGCTCAGGGCCAGTCTTCCTCAGCAAAAAAAGGAGGATTGGCAGCAGATGTTAGCTCAGGGCTAATCTTCCCCAAAACAAAAACAAAAACAAAAAAACCCCCACAATACCAGTCTATGGTTCCACCAGTAACATCTTGAGTATTCCAGTTCTTCATGTCCCCAGTAACCCTGAGTACTTGACTGTTTGCTCATCTGCTGGGTAAAAGATGCTCTTACGTGTGTGTGTTTTTCAAGTGGAAGATTCATCTCTCTGTCGGTCCCCCCAGAGTACAAATCTAAGTCCTATCTCTATTTTGATTGATCACACTGGATGTTTAGGTTGCTTAGGCATTTATTCCCTCAGTGGGTATTTATTGAGTGCTTGCTACGTCCCAGGCAGTGTTCTTGGTCCCTGAAATGTGTCAGTGAACAAAGCAGAGAAAGATCCAGGCCTTTGAGGCGTTTGACTGCAATGGATCTTGCTATCTGGAAGCAAGATTTGTCTTTCAAAATTTTAAAGTTTTCTTTACATAGATCCTTTGCAAGTCCTGATAAATTTTTTCTTAGATATTTTCTTATGCGCCGAGAAAGGAATACTTTCTGACATTACTTTTTCTAACTGGTGACCATTTGTATAAAGACAAATTACTGGCTTTTGTATATAAATTTTGTAACCCCTCTTTTACTGAATTCTACAATTGTTTCACTCTTTTTTGGTTGATCCTTTTGTGTTTTCTAGATATATAGTCATATGTACAAATGCTAATTTTCCTTCCTTTGTCCAATATTTGAACCTTTTCTGTTTCCTTTGATCTAATTGCATTGCCAGCACTTCCGGAGCGCTGTTGATGGTGATCCTAGAGAAGGGGAGGTGTTATCCAGGCAGAGGGGGCAGAGTCAGGTCCATCCGGCAGGAGCGGTGGGTTCAGATGTGCAGAGGGACAGGGGTGAGGGGCGGCCCGAGGAGCCTCAGGGAGGTCAGTGCGGCCGGAGTGAAGGGGGCTTGAGAGGCAGGGGATGAGCCTGGGGAGGACCCGGGTCACCACACCCCTTGTGTCCTCTGGAGAGTGTTGGAGGGCGTCTGTGGGGACAGGGAGTCAGGGAGGCGTCCAAACAGGCAGGAGCGTGGTCAGGTTGCATTTTGGATCCTCGACATCAGGCTGGAGAGTGGATCGGTTCCAGTGGGACACGAGTGCCGGCCGGAGACCTTCAGGAACCCAGCTGAGTGACGGAGGACAAGTCTGAGCGTGATCCGGGAGACCTGACTCTCCTCGCTGGCGAATGGGAGGCGTTAGCAGGACTGGGCTGTGTGGCGGAGCTGATCCGGGCGGGGCCTGGCTGCGTGGGGCTCATGGGCAGGGTGGCATTGGAGTCCGGACTCAGTCTGACTGCAGGACCCTCCGCGGTCTGGCCCCAGTCTGCCCTTCCAGCTTTATCTCCTCCTCCCCCCTCGGGGAGTTCTGGATTTCGGGCAGCACAGCTTGGTCCTTCCTGCGGATGCTCCCTGCGTTTCCTTCTCTGTGCTTTTGTGACTGTCGGCCCTTTCACTGACAGGCCTTTCTTCACCATCACCCACAAATGTCCACGTTTTGTCCGGATTCCAGGGGCCTGCTCACAGACGCCTTCCTCCATGAGGTTTTCCTGGACCGCCCACGCGGGTGGTGATCTTTCCTCCTTGTGGCTCTCAGAGCATGTTATCTGTGTTTCTTTCCTATCACCTACCATTTATAGAAGTATAGTTTCCTGTAAAATTCTAAGCATCTCAAGGGAACTTCTGAGTTATCTTGTTGTTCTTCATAATACCTGGGACAGTTTAGTTCAGATGGGAGGCCCTTGCTTTCTGAAGGAAGGAAGCAGGAAGGGAAGAAGGATGCCTGGGATGGCAGGACTTGAGGTGTCGGAGGCTCGCTCACACGCTGGTGTGACAGCCATTGTTTCATTTGACCTCCACCCTGTTGGGAGAGTGGGAAAGTGAAAGATTCTTTCTCATCTATAAAGCAGACATATTGCGACTCCCAGGCCTAATGACGTGAATAAGGTCACACGATGGGCTGGTTGTGTAAACGAGCGAGAACCCAGGCCCTCCGGCGCGGTGTCTTGAATTCCTGGTGGGGTTGGAGGGGCGCCGCGGAGCCTCTGCTGGGCGGAAACCTTTCTACTCTTCCAGGCATGTGGCACAAGCTGGAGACAAAGAATGTCCCTTCTGTTCCCTTGCAAGAGAATTTATCCAGGTGCGATGGGCGTGATGCAGCCAGGAAGTGTGGAAACAGTGGGGCTGTATTCTACGCCTTTATCTAAAGCTTTACGAAAAGGTTCATAAGAATAGATGTCGGAATTTTGGTTCTTTGTCTTTCATAAGAATATAGACTAGGAGAAATTTTGCAGTTTTGAAATAGATGTTTTAATTTTAGGACAAAATGGTCAGAGTGCTGGATTCTATCAATTTGGAAAAGAACGTAAGAATCATAAAAAGCAGAAATCTAGATATGCAAGTGGAAAATATCTTTTAGATCTTTTTCCTGTATCTCTTTCTTAAATAGTCTTTTCAGGATAATTTAGCGTATGCCGCGTTTCTGGGAGCTCAGGCGATGCGAGCCGTGATTTAAAGTGGCTGGCTGTGCATTTGTGCATCGTCAGTGGCCGCGGCTGACAGGAGGCCTGAGAGCGCTGATTGATGTATAGTTCCCTCCGCCCACCCCTTCAGAAATACTCGCCCCGCTCTGGATGTGCTCGCCGTGAGCCGAGCCGCAGGGCAGCCTGCCCCTGGATCCCGTCAGGTGGACGGTCTCAGACACCCGGAGGTGGGAGTCGGCGTGGGTCTTGGTCATAAATCAAAGGATGGGCTGGTCTTTTCAAAGATACACTGTCAGGCCTCCAGCCACGCACTGAGCTTGCTCCGACTGGAGAGGAAGAGGTGAGAGAAGAGAGTCCTGTTTTGGTCAGGTGTTGCTGTCTTAGTTCGGTGTGTGTGGATTATGAAGACAGCGAGGGGTGGCCTCACACAAGCCATGTGTTCCTATCACCAGATGCTTTGCCGTTCTTATCTGTAACCAGAAAGGAGGCCAGTGACATCGTCCCTGTTGTGTCGCATCCTGAAAACTTGAGAAAGGTTGACAAATGTTGAGCCTGACTTTGAAGCGGCGGTCTGTCTGCCGTGCAGAGCCGGGCCCTCTGTTTTGGATCTTCTCTTTGGAAGGAATTTCTCACCGAGTTCAGGAAGGATCTTGATGAGGGGGACGAGTGTGTTTTCCTCATTGGTTTTCTCAGCTCCTCCTGTCGAGGCTGTCCTCCGTATTTTACTGCCCTTGCAGTCTCCGTGCTTTCTTTTACCCCCCTTTTTGCAGATATCAGCAAAATGTCATCATCTCGCCAAATACTCCGCCCCCTATCCCTTCTGACGTTAGTGTCACTTCTGGTGTCGCGCCCTGGCAGACCCCATCCCGCACTGGGCCTAGCCTGGATAGCGGGGTCTCCTCGGACCCCCTCCCTCGCTTCACGCCACTTGTCTGCCAGCTGCGAGCATGCGCAGGGGGACAGCCTGAGGCAGGTGAGCGCCTAGTGTCATATGGGCATGCAGATGTGGCCAAGAACTGGGGATGTTTGGCTTTTCGCCGTGTGCCGCCAAAACTACATCCTCATCGTGACAGTTTTTTGAAATCTAATCTAGTTGTGAAATCACGTTGTAGAGTGGACTCTTTTCCTGTGTTATTTTTCTACAACGTGATCTGAAAGATTATACCCCACCTTATCAGTATGTCACAATTTTATTTACCCAGTCCCTTTTGACAGGCACTGAGTTTTTTTTTCATATTTGCTATCGTAGATAACACTAATAAAGATACCCCAGAGTTTTTTCTTTTCTGCATTGACCGTACCAGACCCAGAACACAAGGGGGAGAGAGCGACGGTCCGATGGCCATTGACAAAAGTTGATGAGAAAAATGGGGAGGCGCCTTAAAATGCATGATTGGACCCCGCATAGGAATGAGGTTGAAAAGCAGCTGGTCCCTCTGGAATCTAGCCAGAGTGGCGGCTTGGCTGTAGGCACGGCCTCAGACCAGGGCTGTCTGCGTACCTGGACTTCCTGCCAGCCTCGTTCCAAGTCTAGTTTTTGAAGCTGGAAAGGGAAGGGATCGGAGTGGAGGTATGGTGTAAGAGCCCTGGAGGGGCAGTTACCACCACAAGGAGCAGGAATCAGTGTGTGGGTCAGACGTCGCCCCCGAAGCTCTTAGAGGAGTGGTTCCCCCACCTTGGTCTGCGTCAGAATCTCCTGCAAGGCCTGTTAAAACACACATTGCTGCCCCTCCACCCTAAGTGTCCGGTTGAGTAGGTCTGGGGTGGGGACCTAGAATTTGCGTTTCCAGCAAATTTCCAAGTGGTGTTGATGCTGCTGATCCAGGGACCATGCTTGCTGTGGGGCCCACTCGCTGTGTCCTGACGCACTGACTGGAGAAGGCGCGCCTTCTCGCCCCATCCGATTCCTCTTCGGGACCCCCGGGGCTTGGATTGGAAGCATCCACGGACTGGGTTCAGGCTGCAGCTCTCTCAGCTACGGGAGAACTCAGGGCTGCCTGTGCGTAGATGTCAGACGGTGGCCCCCACTCACGAAGGCTGTGGTTGCACAAGCCTCTGAAGCTAGCGCTCAGCTGGAAACACTGACAAGCGGGGAGTCAGTCTGCGGGCTGACGACGCGCCGGCTCAGATGCGTGAAGCAGAGCTCCAAGGTGAACGGATACCGGGTTAACAGCCCGTCTCATTCACCGCAGTGCCCTTTAACTTCCAGGTTGTGGAATGTTCCTCTGGAATTTGAAAGCCTCTCCTGCCCCCCAGGAGGCCTCCCTGGCTTGTTCCCCGTCCTCCTCCCACTGCCTAGATATGACTGAAGTATGTATGGAATTTAGACATTGTAGCCTGAGTTTTAAGTAAGTTTAAGCTTTTTGAAGTCTTTTGTTTTAGAGGTATCACATTGGTAGGATCGCAGTTGCACAGGCGGTCCAGTATGCTGCCCCGCATTCCAGACCTTTCTTTAAGTGGCCTTTGCGTTTGAATTGTTGCACAGCTGTGGTTGCTCCTGTGGAAACAAGTGAGAGAGTCTCAGGTCATCAGCAGCCCGGGAGTGAAGGAAGCTGAGCTGGGTCTGTGCACGGAGAGATGCGGGAAGATCCGAAGAGCTGGGCCTGGGCTGACTCTGATGGTCAGGTGGAGAATGGAAAAGACGCCGTCACAAGCCAGACCAGAGAGGGAGGATGTGTGAGGAACACGGACAGAGTGGGGGGGGTTGCTGAGATGATGGTGTCTGTCAGGTCTTTTGCACGAGCATCCTCGATCCTTCCTAGTGGAGGGGTCCCTCCCGGCACCCTGTGGCACACATCTGCACGGCAGCTCCAGCGGTGGCGGGGGGCGGGGATCTACACGCACTGTTCCTGAGTGCGAACCTGCCTCCATCGCGTCCATAGAGTCCACTTTGACGGCTCTGCTTTCAGGAATCAAAACCTGCCTGCCTCCGCACGTCACGCAGCTTGTCGCTGGGCAGTGAGGACAATAGTGCTTCGGAGTCTGTGGCGCTGGATCTGGCAGCAGAATGATTGAGAACATATTGAGTGGTAGAGCCATCCTTCATGGCCCAGCTCTCACTTAGTATCACTTATCAGCACATCAGATTCCCTTGTTCAGGGGCCATTTTAATTCCCCCTTGAGGTCTGCTAAAATGATGCAGTAGCACAAGTTACAGGAAAATGTAGTTGGGTATTACAACATGAGGATAATGAATTTTGTTTCCATTTCTAATATCCTATAGTAGTTACATACCTGCCAAAGAATTAATATTTGAATATAATTTTCTAATAAATGGGTCATTGCAGCTGCAGCTCCAACTAGAGGTTGAGTCTTGATTTTTGCTTCTCTCTCTCTTTTTTTTTGGCGAGAAAGATTGGCCCTGAGCTAACACCTGTTGCCAATCTTCTTCTTTTTGCTTGAGGAAGATTGGCCCTGAGCTAACATCTGGGTCAGTCTTACTCTATTTTGTACGTGGGATGCCACCACAGCATGGCTTGATGAGCACCCAGGATCCGAACTGGCAAACCCCAGGCCACTGAAATGGAGCGTGTGAACTTCACTACTGTGCCACTGGGCCAGCCCCTTGGCTTTTTTTTTTTTTTAATCTCAGCTACATTTCTTAAATTTATATTTTAAAAAATAGTACGGCTTAACGCATGTATAGTTTAAAAATTCAAATAGTAAAATAAAGATTGTATCTAAAATTGAGGCCCATTCCCAAGGGGCAGCTGCTTTCAGCTCTTTTGGCTTTCCTCTGATGTTTATCTTCCCGTCTCCTCGTAAATGCTTACGGGGCTGTTCTTTGATTTCTTGATCGTAGGCGTTATCTTTCTTTGAGGTAGCCCTTTATCTTCTGTTCTCTCCTCTTCCTCTAACATTTCTCTTCTCCCATCTTACCAGTAGGGCCGTATCATCATTTTTCGTTAAAGCAGTATTTATTGTATGCATTATTAGGACTATTTAAATATCATTTTCAACTGAGCCAAGTTGTAAACCATCTTATGTTTGCTTTCTTGTACAACTTCCTATTTTCTAGGGAGTTAATAACTGCCTCTTTTTTTTCTTTTAGCTTTCTGTATGCCTATCACTAATTAATTTTTACGAAATTCTTCTACAAAATAGTAAAATGGTCAAGCACGAGTGAACTATAGGAGCTCCCTCCTTCCTTCTTCCCCTCCCCCCTCCCTCCCCCTCCCTCTCTTCTCCCCTCCCCCTCTCCCACGCCCTCCCTTCCTCCTGCCTCCCCCTGCCCCCCATCATCTCTCCTGTCGCTCCCCATCTTCAGCCCCAGTCCTGACCGATCACTCTCCGGGTCCCCTGTACCGTGGTCCTCCCAGATTCTCAGTTCCCCTGGATTCTGCGCATTCTGCTTTTCTCTCTTGGATTCTTTGACTCCAAGTTCTAACATCTGCCTCTTTTTGGTTAATTTTTCCAGTGTCTTCCTGAGAAAGGGACTATTGAGAGACAAATTTGCTGTCCCCTTACATGTCTGAACATATATTTGTTCTGTTTCACGTTTGATTAATGGTTGGGCTAGCGTAGAAGAATTCTGGTTGAGATGGGTTTTCTTCAGAATTTTGAAAGTGTTACCTCATTGTCCTCTAAGCTTCTCGTTTTAATCTCAAAAAGTGAGATGTTCTAATTCCTGATCCCTTTATGTGACGTTTTTATCTTCCTGGGAAATGATGTTCTGAAATTTTATGATGATATGCTTTGGGAGAGTGTTTTTTGTTCATTGGATATTGATTTGGATCCTGATAAGCTGGAAATTCGTGTCTAATTCTGAGAAGTTTTCATGTTTTGTGTCTTTGATTCTCTTCTTTCTGTTTTCTCTCTTTATGGAACCTCTGTTATCTAGACGATGAATGTGATTGATTCTTATTTTTTAAAATCTTTCCTGTCCCATTTATCATCTCTTTTTGTTTTAATAGTTTTTCCTCTTAATTTCTTAATTTTTCAATTTTATCTTCTAACGTTTCTTTTGATTTTTAAAACTTTGTTCACATTTAATTTCCAAGAGTTTTTTCTTGACTTCTAATTCATCTTTTTTTTAGAAAGCTGCTTCTTCTTGTTTTAAGGATACAACGCTTTTTCTGAAAGATATTTGTGGTTTTGTTTTTATTTTTCTTTAGCTCCCTGTGTTGTTTGTGTCCTTTGAACTGCTTTTTCAGCTCTTTATTTTCTGTCTTTCATATTGGCGCTTTCTTTGAACACCTGATGATTCTCGGCGGTCTGGTCTTCTTTCAGAGTGCGGCTGAAAGCTGGTCTGAAGCTGTGTACGTGGATGAGGCTTCTCAACGGCGGGGGTTACTTAGGTTAAGAGGACGGCGGCCTATTTGCCAAATGTCGGTATTCAGGGTTATTTCTGTTGGATTGGTTCCTTGATCCAGAGAACAGTCTTTCTGCCCCTGGGAGTCGGGGAGAGGATGGATAAGAAGTCTGGACCACAAGCGTTTGTGAGCTGAGTGGGGGAGGAGTTAGGTTGTCCTCCTTTGTTTTGTAGGTGATGGCTTAATCCGCTGTGTTGGGTATGGTGCCTGGTGTCTCTGAGTGGGGACTCTCTCTAATTCGTTTTCTCCAGAGAATAAACCTCCCTTCTCCTGCTAGGGTGGCAGCGGGGAAGGGGCTGAGGGAGAGAGTGGCCTGCCTGTGCATCTTGGTTTATGGGATCCTGGAACCAACTGTCCCTTATTCCTGTTTTCGGGGTCCCTCCTTCCTGGACAGCTAACACCTTGGATCTCTGTATCTTCTCATCACCCTCCTGGGACAGTTTCACTTTCTTTGCTTTGCCGGGTCGTTTGTGTTCCTCTCTCTGCCTTTTGCTTGATTGCTTAAACAAACCCGAGATTCTCCGTATCTTTTTATTTTAACTTTTTATTTTGACATAATTTCTGCAGTTCCAAAAATAGCACAGTCTCTGTGCTTTTCACTCACACCCCTCAAATGTTAATATTATACCCCATTTCCTGTATTCTTTTCTCTCTCTGTGCATATACGTGTGTGTCTGTCTACATAGATATATATATATATGTATCTTTTCCCTGAACCATTTGGAAGTTTTCAGATATGATGAACCTTTACCCCTAAATACTTCTCGTATAATGTTACAGTACAGTTACCAAAATCATCTGGAAATAAACATCTATGCAATACTATTATTTAGATTTTCCCAGTTATCCTAGTAATGTCCGTGATAGCAAAAGAAAATCCTCGACCATGGGAGCATTCAGTTGTCACGTTTCTTTAGCCTCCGTTAGTCTAGAACGATTTCTCCATCTGCCTTGCATGACATTGACATTTTTGAAGAGAACATGCCAGTTATTTTGTAAGGTGTCCCTTGATTTGGTTTTGTCTGATGCTTTTGCATCAAATTGTGGGTTCAATTTCAAATTATTGAAATTCACATAATGCAGGAATGTCACAGAAGTAATGTGTTCTCAATGTGTCATGTCGGAGGACACACCGTGTCGGTTTGTCCCATTTCTAGTGATGATAACTTCGACCAGGGATTTGCTGGGTTCTCTAGCCTAAAGTTACTATTTTTTTCTTTTTCAATGTGTCTTGTGGGGAAATGCTTTGAAACTATGTAAATATCCCATAACTCCTCCAACTTTCCCCGACTGGTTTCAGTGTCCGTTCCCAATCTCTTGCCTGAATCAATTGTTAAAATAGTGGCCAAGTGGTGATTTTCTAATTCCCTTTCTCTGTCTGCTTTTGAGAGTGATTTTTTCTTCTTTAACTTGAGGATTCATGTCTTTAATCAGTTTTGGAAAATTCTCATTTTCGTTCTGAATGTTATATATCTGTCATTCTCACTTATCTTTCCTTTTGGAATCCTATTAAATATATACTAGACCTCTTTCCTTCTGTTGTTGTGTCTCTCAGTTTTTTTGCCTCATGCTTTCCACGTTTTCACTCTCTGTACTACATGCTGGATAATTTTTACACGTCTATTTTGCTGTGTTCTTCAGCCATGACCAATGTGTTTTTTCTCTATCCATTGAAATTTAAATTTCAGTGGTTATTTCTAGAAGCTCTGTTGAATTAATTTTTTTTTTTTTTAAGATTTTATTTTTTTCCTTTTTCTCCCCAAAGCCCCCCGGTACATAGCTGTATATTCTTCGTTGTGGGTCCTTCTAGTTGTGGCATGTGGGACGCTGCCTCAGCGTGGTTTGATGAGCAGTGTCATGTCCGCGCCCAGGATTCGAACCAACGAAACACTGGGCCGCCTGCAGCGGAGCGCGCGAACTGAACCGCTCGGCCACGGGGCCAGGCCCTCTGTTGAATTACGTTTTAAATCTCTGCCTGGTCTTTTTTCCTAGTGTCTTTTTATTCATATGTTTTCAATTCCTTCTTTTATAGCTTTGATTGACACACTGACTTTGTTTTCTCCAATTATCCAATTTTTAATTTTCTTGTAAGATCTGTTCCTGCCACCTGCCCACTGCCTGTTGCTCCTGTCATGTTGTTTCCTGGTGTGTTTTATGACTTTGGAACGCGAGTTCCTCTTCGGTGGCTTTCTGTGGAAGTCTTTGCTGCCTGGGGAAGGGCTCTTTCTCGGGAGAGCTTGTTTGTTTGTTTGCTCTTGGTTGTTTTTACTTCTGGCACATGTCCCAGGGGTATGGCAGAGGCGAATCACTTTTTTTTTTTTTTAGATTTTATTTTTTCCTTTTTATCCCCAAAGCCCCTCGGTACATAGTTGTGTATTCTTCGTTGTGGGTTCTTCTAGTTGTGGCATGTGGGACGCTGCCTCAGCGTGGTCTGATGAGCAGTGCCATGTCCGCGCCCAGGATTCGAACCAACGAAACACTGGGCCGCCTGCAGCGGAGTGCGCGAACTTAACCACTTGGCCACGGGGCCAGCCCCAGAGGTGAATCACTTTTTAACATTAACTTCCCAGTTGGAGATTTCCTTACGACACGGGTAGAGTTCGTTTAGACCCCAGGCCTGTCTGAGGGCCAGCCTCTGTGGAAGGCACCCCAACCCAGACTCAGGCTGAAACAGATT
The DNA here is from genome assembly GCF_021613505.1 of Equus quagga. NCBI lineage: Eukaryota > Metazoa > Chordata > Mammalia > Perissodactyla > Equidae > Equus > Equus quagga. The sequence goes on from NC_060283.1 coordinate 24,800,701, forward strand.
AGTGTTTTTGGTTGCCTCCGTATCCTAGGGGCTGGCTTCCTGGACCACCTTCTCACTGACTGTGAGGCCTTCAAGAGTTCTGGCTTTGGGGGGCTGGCCCTGTGGCATAGTGGTTAAGTGCAGCGTGCTCTGCTTTGGCGGCTGGGGTTCATAGGTTTGGATCCCAGGGGCAGACCTCCACCACTCGTTAGCTGTGCTGTGGTGACAGCCCACATATAAAGTGAAGAAAGAACAGCACAGATGTTAGCTCAGGGCTTCATGGCTAATCTTCCTCAGCAAAAAAAAAGAAGAAGAAGAAGAAAAAGAAAAAGAGTTCTGGCTTTATGTGCGTGTCTGACTTCTAGCTCCCTTACTTCCTGTGCCCGAAGCCACATCCCTCTTCCAGCATGGATCTTAAACTCAAAACCCCTACGTCGCCAAGCCCAGCAACAGCTTGCGCCCTCCCCAGGGTACCCCAGTGCCAGCCAGCTCCTGCGCTTTCAGCTCTCGTTGGCGGGGTGCTCTTCATTTTTGGTCCCTGTGGACTTCCCATTTCCTGTGACCTCAGCAGTGTATTTAAAAAGGTTTTTGTTGTATTTTATCCTACGTTTCTGTGTGTTTCACAGCACGAGACTCCATCTGTTTCACCTCCCAGATGTGTTGACCTTCTGTCCACAGTTGTCTTCTTGCCTGTCCTTTCTGCCCTTGTGGGTTCGTGCTTTTTTTTTTTTTTCAGGAGGAAGCAGAGATAAAACATAGTAGACAAACATTGTTGGAATTCCAGAGACATTGAGAACTGACTACAGTTTAGAGGGTGTCCTGTCCACTTTGTATCCACTTTCATGGTGGTGTTACACTCCTGCCGGGTCAAAACTATTCACAAGCTTTGCTTTTCTTGGTCATAACTGTTGGTGTTTTGATCTTGGATGCCACAAACTGCAACTTAATCTTTCCCAAGAGTTTCTGTTACCCAGCCAGCGAGGTCTTCCTCCACACCATTGCTCACCTCCGTGAGAAAGGCAGTCAGTGGGCTGCCAGCAAACGTTTTCACGCCCAGGCCAGAGGAGGAGCCGCTCTTTCCAACCATCCCAGTAAAAGTGGGGGGTAGTCAGATGAAATTGTGAATTTGTTCTACCCGTCATGAGAAGTAGTAGGTCAAGCTGCCAGTAACATTCTTGAACACTTAGGGTTATAGATCAGCCTTGTTTATTTCAACCAAATAAGTTAATGGTTTTTTCACTGAAGCATTTCTTTTAAGTGTTTTCAGTATACTTATTAAGTAACAGATCCAGAGATGATGATTGTGTGTTTGAAGACCACGTTCTAAGAATAATCCACATCTTTGGCACTATCAAACAGCCGAACTGTTGCTTTCAATATATCAAATCATGAACCAGTAAAATCAGTGATGTGCTCTTTTTGCCCCTACGTTATAGTATTCACCCATTTAATTGATTAGACATTGGACTTAAACCATCTTACCATAGATATATTTAGGGAAATTTATTACTTGCAGACTGATATAGCTCATGAATTATTAAAAGCATCAGCATATGGAACCCGCTCTTTCCTCGTTCCAAATTCTTTTAATATGGCTTTTGTTGAGCCCTTTAACTGGCTTCTGTCCATCCCGCTGATGGAAGCTGCAGCCAGACGAGGGTGCTTATAAATGATTGGCTTCCTTTGCAAGCAAGGGAGGATGAAATGTCAACTTTTTCCTCTACTACCTGAAAAGCAATCAGTGGCAACCCTTCCTGCTCTTCTTGACAGTACTTTGGCTTCATAGAAGAAGGGTGGGCGTCTCGCCAAATGTGAATTTCAGTGCTCTTTAAAGAAAAAATGTAAGTAGCTGAAGCTCAGATAATAACTGGAATTTTCAAAGAGGCATTTAGATGGGTTTAACCTGTGAGCCTTCAGTAAGCTAACTATAGCTCAGAAATTCCTGAACTGCAAGTTTTAATCCCTTCTTTCCTGGTGATGATCTGAGTAACTTAGCGAATCTCTCTTTGCAACAGTTTGCTCATCCGTAGGACTGGAGTCAGGGATAATAATAGCTTCAGAAGAATCGTGTAACAATTAGTGATTGATTACCAATTACTAATCAAGGCCATCGAGAAAGATATTTTGGAATCAAACCTGAGTTCAAGACCATTTATTAGCTTGACCTTGTACTTTCTCATCTCTTTGAAATTTGTTATCGTTATCTGTAAAATGGGGATATTAGTTATTTCACAGGGTTATTATGAGCTATTAATGAAATAATCTATGTGGAAGCATTTCGTAAGTGGTGTAGCACTGTAGAAAGCGTTGTTGGTGTGAGGCTGCTACTGTAAGGCCGTATCACCTGGAAACTAAACTGTAGAATTGGATGGGACTCTGGAGCGGAAAATGGAAGAGTCGGAGAATCTAACGAGAGCTTCCGGGACGAAGCCAGGAAACTAAAAGACTTACCCTTTCTTCGGTGAAAGGGTAAAGAAAAGTAGGTCTGGATTGATCTTGCAGTCGAGGACTGGAGTCCTAAGCCACCGTCAAGTGTTTTGTGGTCCAAACTCACGCTACAGCTGCGGTCCAGACAGACCTTAAGAGGAGACTCGCATTGAAAGTGGCCCTGTGTTGACAGAGACCAGCATGGGTGGACACAAACTCTCTCCTGAGGAACTCCTCTTCAACCTGGGTCTCAGTTAATTCCTACAAACAAAGCGTCTAAGGAAAATGAACAATTCACAGTCCAAAACTCCAAAGCCCTAAAGAAATAAGGCAGTATCATGAGTGAGAACCAGCAGAAACACACCTATGAGGATTTACGATGATTCAATTCAATTCGATTATCAGATTGAAAGAGATTGTTCAGAATGCAGCGCAAAGAGACAGAGAAATGGGAAATGTGAAGGGATAGTAAAGTGTTGTGGGGAACAGAGGCAGGTCCAACATATGTCTAATCAGCATTCTGGAGGGAGAAGAGAGGCAGAATGGAAAGAGGCCCTTTTGAAAGGATAATAACTGAGAATTTTCCAGAACTGTTGAATGACACCAGGCCTCACCTCCAGGAATACCAACAAACCACAAGCAGGATGATCATAAAGAAACTGTAGTTCACCGAAGGAAAAGAGAGGCTCTCAAACGCGTTCAGAGGAAAGAGACAGAGACTGACAGTGGAAATAGGTCACCTGCTCCTGTGACCCCGGGCTGGCCTCTGTGGCTCAGTTTCTTTGGATGTCAGAGAGTCACAGGACCCCCAGATGTGGCTAATGCGTTCCAACTCCACCCTGGAGAAAGCTTATTTATGAGCAAATCACTGTCAATAAATTGTAGGAATTTCAAGTTGATAATTTACTCTTGGTTGAGTCTGCAGCACTAGAGGAATTTTCAGCCTTTGATTTCCTTCATCTGTCATGTGTCTGTTTAATGTGAAGTCAGTGAGATTTCACCATCAGTGTTATTCTTCTTTTTCAGAACAATCAGTTATTTTTTGGGCTGGAATGCATTAAAGACATAGCACAGCAAGTAGACTTCAGACTTGTCCCCAACTCATGTCTCTCTTGACCTAAGAACCTGCTGGAAGACATCGTTAGGTCTCTAAATTCCCTGGGTCCCCAAGTCAGCGCATGCCCCATCGAGTGCTGGCTGAGTGGTTGGGGCTGTAGAGGTGAATGGTTAAGGCAACAGGGCCCACATCGCTGATTGCCCTTTCAAAGCTCCCGGTGACTATTAACATAAATATCGTCTCACCGTCTCGGACGGGGGACACCACCCTTGTGCACCTTAGTAACGTGGTGCTGGCGCTTAACCCTTCCGTCACTTGGTTGACTTCACAGGCCTTGCCCTCTGTCCATTGACAGGGAGTCTGTTGAACCTGGAGGAGAAGTGAAAGGGTTAACTGCTTTTGGTTTTGCCCTTTGACCACTTCAGGATGAGAGGCATGATGAAATACTTTTCAAAGTCTTCAGTGGAAACACATCATGCATAATTGGAGCAAAAAAGAATAAATCAAAGCTTTTCCCCCCCTTTTAGTCTGGTAATTCATAATTGAAACCACATTGAGGTAAGGGTTGATAACTTCAAAACAACCGGGGAAACTGCCCTTTCTATCAAGGTGGGGATAGGTGAGGCTACTCACGATGGGGCGCAAAGGCTCCTGTGCGCCAGGCCGCCCTCCCCGCCCTTCCCCTCCCCTGCTCCTCACGTCCGCTCAGGCAGGGTGCCTCCCTTTAAGGCAAATATGGGTTGACTCCAGTATCTGCTTAGTTCTCGTCCTGTCACATGAAGTTACACAAAGTGACGTTTAAAAAAAATCTCTGATATGGTGAGAAATAGCAATTCAATGTTGAATCCTCCTGCTTTGAGCTTGATTTCTCCTGTCTGGACTCTGGTTGGTTTGGGTTGAGAGCCCTTCAGTTGGTGATGGAATGTGATTTTCCGTGCTCTTGATTGTATAATCGTCAAGCAGTTCCAGCAAGGACATTTCGGAATGCTTAGCAGAGGCCCTCGCTCCTCTGCTTTCTGAGCGCTCGGGGACCTTGGCTAGAATGGTTTTGGTTAGGCTCGTGTGGAACTACCGTGACCTTTCAACTGACAGAACGCAAAATGGCGTGGCAGCAGGGGCCCGAGAGCTTCCTTTGTGTGAGGTTGCCAAAGGCACGCCCACTTGTTTGGGTTTGAGTCTCTTTCGTGAAGGAGCAAACCCCTTTGAACTGGTGGTCGACTTTAAGCCTGGTCTCCAAGGCCTTTCTTCCAGGGCACTGAAACCTGAACCCGCTGGCCCCTCTCCTCCCTTGTCTGCTCATTCACCAGGGCTTTCCAGAATAAGTGTTGCGAAAGAACTTTTCCAAAGCTGGCCTTGCGAGCCAACAGTTATCCTGGCCAATATGGATTACCTTTACGTGTGCAATTTCAGTCGGGATTTCTTAGGGAAGCTTCTGCCGTGAGCGTTTGTTGTAGGAGTGGGAAGTGAGTGGTGGGAGGATGGGGGAGGGGACCAGGCATTTTGGCTGACTGCCAGGGCTCTGTCCGAATGATGCACACTTCCCCTCCTGGTGTCTCCTCCCGTCGTTGAGCGAAGTGGCACTGAGTGTGTTCGAAAGCCGCACTGACAGCCAAGACTCCGAAGGCGCCGAGGCAGTGGATGGGCCTGGCCTTTGCTCGGGTCTCTGTGGCTGGGGACCTGGTTTCATGCCCTCTCTTGCCACGATGGAGATTTAATCAGGCAACAGAGTTAATTGCCAGCATTGTTTGCCTTTTCCCTGGCAGAAGTCAGAGTCTTGAGTAAATTATGGAGGTTTAAATTTGCTTGATTTCCTGCAGAAAGTGGGGTCAAGAGGTCCCAGACTGTAGACACTCTCTTTGGTCCGCCAGCAGGGGGTCAGTTCTTAAAGGTACTTCAGAGGTGACTAAATGCCCCTGTTGAAATGTTCTCCTCCCGTCAGTCTTTCCTCTGGGGTTTGTTTGTTGACCTCACCCCAGTGGAGCGGAGTGTCTGTATGGAGGCGCACACCCCAATTACAGCTGCCTTTCTCCGCGCTGCCGCTGTGCGCCAAAGGCAGCTGCAATTCAGTCTCGGGGGGAAGGAGCCATTGGCACAGCAGCCCAGTTGCAGAGCAGCATTTCCTGTTTCTGGCCTTTTGAAATAGAACAGAAGGGTAGCCATGTTAATTGATCAGTAAAACACAACTCAGGAGAGGAAGGTTTCTAAAGAAATCGACAAAAAGCTGATCATGTGACTGGAAACACTTCCGTCCTACAAGGGTTTTCATGCTGGCTTTGCCCTGCCTGAGTCCCGTCCCTCTCACTCCTGCTCCCCACCCTCCACTCCAGCCCTGTAGCGGGTGGCGTCCGGCCGCCCTGTCTCGTCAGCACATCCGGCACGCGCTCCTCCCATCGCCCCCGCTTCTTTGGCCATCCGCTCCTGCGCATCCTGAGACCACTCGAGGGCTCTCTGCTCGTCTTCTGCAGGGAGACACAGGTGATTGTGTGGACCTCTGTGTCGCGACAGGATTTTAATACCTTGTCTTAGTACTTGCGACTTCGCATTGTAATTTATCTTTTTACCTGGTGTTCCTCCCCATCAGATTATGAGCATTTTGAAGGGAAGGAATTTGTTCATCTTCGCATCTTTAACCGTGATCTAGGCTCATCGTATGTGCTTGGGAAATGTTGGCTGAATGAATGAGGACCCCAGATAACGCTGGTAGGAATGATGGCTATATTGATAATCCCGTTGTTTCAGCAGGTGAGAAGAACACGAAGTGGGGAGAGCTGGAGTCTGTGTGTTTCTTTTAAACTGCTGTTCGCGGAGTTAGCTCTGTGTCGAGCCGTCTGCTCAGTGCTTATGTGTGTCGTCTCGCTTAGCCGTCTTCACTTGAGGAGACAGGTGCTGTCACGCTCCCCACCTTACAGACGAGGAAGCTGAGACTCTCAGAAGTCGCTTTACACGTCGCAAGACTCACAAAGGGCCGGGCCCAGACTCAAACTCTCTTAAATAGCCTAATTCTACACTTCTTCAGAATGCATAGCACACTAGATTTTCTGGTAAGTACTTTAAAATGAATGAACAACTAAATTGGAAATCATTTCAGAACTAATAATGTCGCTCCTTTAAGTGTATGTGCATCAGCAGTTCACATCCAGACAGAGAGAGGACAGGAGGAGCGTGACCCAGGTCATTTGGGTTTAACTTACTCATTTTTAAACAAGTTTCTGTTGCATAGCGCTAGGCACTGTGCTGGGTCCTGAGCATGGTAACAGTTATGGCTCCTGCTCTCATGGAGCTTTCCAGAAAGAATAGTAAGGAAAAAGAGAAAACTGTGAATGTCAAAACCGTTTATCTGGAGAGGAAGAAGTGCAGTTGGGGCACCCAGGTCAGCCAGGACCCCCCAGCCTGTGAGGTGAAGGTGGAGAGCAGGAAGGGGCTCACTGGGAGTTCTTGGTGCTGGCAGAGGCCTCACGATGGCTCGGGCTGCTCCCGCCCCGCTTGGGTGGCGTGCAGAACACGGAGCCCTGAGAGACTGTCCTCCGACAAGGTCGGCTGCCGGCTGCCGTGTATCGAAGGCTCGTGTGTGTCAGCGACTTTACTTATGTTACCCACTGACTTTTATTACCAGCCTCTAAGTTGTGAAGAAACAATAACTCAGAAGAGATGGTAATGAAGTAATTACTGCATTAAGTAATACCACCTAGAAAAGCAGTAGTGTCATCACAGTCTTATAGACGGGGAAACTGAGGCACAAGAGAGAGGAAGTACTATGTCCAGGTCACACAGCTGGTGAGTGAAAGAACCCGGATTCAGATGAAGGACCCCTGCTTCCAAAACTGACCCCAGACGTGCTGACTCACTTTTCGAAGTCGTTCGCCTCACCGCTGTGGGAGTGTCCTACAGTCAGGCATCGAGCCTGTCATAGTAACTTCATGCTCAGCAGCTTGTATGTTGCTTCTGTGTTCGTCTCAACGTCTGTATCTTATGACAGGGTGTTGGCGTGACTTCAGTCCTTGTGATGCTGCTTGATACACTGTCCCCCAGTAGGCTGCCTTTTCTGCCTCCCCAGTTGTCAAGCCCTATTTGGTCTGCAAGCGGGGAGTGTGGAAAAATCGACCACCAAGACGAGTTGCTGTCCGCCTCCCACCCACCCGTTCCTCCCTCTCCTGCCCCGCCCGTAACCATCCTCTTCCCGAATGGAGCTGGCACGGGGACGAGACCAGATCTGTTGTCCCGCCAGAGCCTCTGGTTCCCTCTCCCTGGCGGTGCCTCGAAATCCGAGCTGGGGTGCCTTTCGGGGGTGCCTCAGTTTCACTTCCACGGGATTTGTCTTCTGAAACCGAGCTTCGCGGATCTCAGGGAATTTTCCTCTCTTTTAGTGTCATGAAGGCATTCAAGCTTGTTGGCATGCCCTGCTTCTCCCGAAGAACAGACCTCGTTTTGTTGACGTTTTAATAGTTTTTCCTTCTGTGTTAGAGGTGTGTTTACCTTTGTAAATTTATGTGCTCCCTTTGTGTCAGTGTTATACATTTGGTGTGTTTTTATCCCGTGTGCCCTCTGAAATCATAGTTTTTGGAGTGGACTCTTGCTTATTGGCCCAATTTGATTATCAAGCATAGAGAACTTTCAGTATTTTTGTCTCAGGGAAGAGCTAGAAGTCATGAACTCTGAGTTCCCTGCTGTTCCAGTTTCCAAGGTCTGTAAAATGGTGATGCCTTCCCCTGGGCTTGGAGCCGGAGGGCGTGGTGAAGGGCTGAGAACCACCTCCGTCTGGTGTGCGGAGTCAGATGGCCAAGGCTGTTTCCCACTTCATCTCTTAGGGTTATGTAACCTTGAACATCATTCACTTTTTCTCTCTCTCTCTTTGTGGACTGGCAAAGCAAATGATTGGGAATCATTCGCTATTTCTGATTCCATAGTTTCATCATCTGTAAAGTGTGAATAATAACTTCATCTACCTTTGGGGTTGCTCTGAGGCTCAAATGGGCTACTGCCTGTAAGCATGGTGCTGGTGCTTAGTAAGTACTCAGTAAGTCTTGACTCTGTCAGCATCACACATTAGGTTATTTTACACACTCCTTTTAAATGTCTTCTGTTTCTTTTCCATTGAAAGTGTTTTCAGGCATAAGAGCAGTGTGTCGGGAGGAGTGAGTGTATTGGGATGGTGACGGCAGGGGGACGGTGGACCTTGGGAGTTAACTGTGACTTCAGCATGGCGCTGCGTACTGACTTCATTTCTGTGGAAGTCAGGAAGATAGGAAGGACAAGATTTGGGGTGGAAAGCTAAAAGGGGTTCCTGCAAATGTGATCAGACCCTGGGTGCAAATACTCAAATGAGGGCACCTTCGTAAAGACTACAGCTTGATGTCAGAGCATGATGTCATGGAAACAGGAGGTCAGCGCTGAGAGGACAGCCTGTCCTGTTGTGTCTCCTGGTTGTGAAGTCCGATTACGGCCTGGTGTGGACATTTTGGCTTTGATATCCTGATTACATTAGGGGGCCAGGAATCCCGCTTAGTCGCCTGAGTTCCCGCCCCATGTGTATTCCATGTGTTTGTGTACATTTCCTGTCCCACACTGTTACATCTGGCAGACAGCTGTTGTCATGTACGTGGTGACGGGTGTCCATCAGTGATCTGGATGCCGGTGATGGGGACCTTGGGAATCCCCGAGGCTGAAAGACCTCAGGGGAGTGTCAGCAGCCAGAGTCACAGGTGGGACGTTCCATACTCAGCCACCTTCCGGCAGAGGTGAAGTTAGGTCCTGGGCTGTTCACCTAATGACATGAATGTGAATGTGGTTAGTGCCACTGAACTGCGCCCTTAAAAATGGTTAAAATGGCAAATTTCACTTTATATTTTAAAAATATACTAAAAACCATTGTATACTTTAAATGAGTGGATTGTATAGTAGACGAATTAGATCTCAGTAAATCTGTTTAAAAATATAAGAATGTTTTAACAATCTTTTTCTATTATCAGTTCAAAAAAGTTTTTGCTTATATTGCTGCATTAAAAATTACTTAATATATATATATTTTTTTGCTGAGGAAGGTTCGCCTGACCTATCATCTGCTGCCAATGTTCCTCTTTTTGTCTGTGAGCTGCTGCCACTGCATGGCCACTGACAGACGAGTGGCGTAGGTCCACGCCTGGGAACCGAACCCGGGCTGCTGCAGTGGGGCGTGCGAAATTAACCACTAGGCCACTGGGGCCGGCCCAAAAATTACTTAATATTTTAATTGTAGCAAAGAAATTGAATTTCCTTCATTTCTTTTTATACTTTATTTTGAAAGAATTTCAAACTTACAGAGAAGTTGCAAGAATTCATGCAGTGAACTTGCGTGCTCACCACCCAGACTCATGCTTCTTATTTCTTGAGGCTCTTTGGTCCCAGCATCCAGAAGGGATGTGCTGTGACATGGCAGTGGTTTTTGTGTCATCGTTTTGTTTTTTCAATTGAATGTGCTGATTACTCATTGGGCCTTTTCAGTCTGAGAATTTCTCTCTCCATCTTCCGTATTGAGAACTTGTTTAATTTCATTGGTAGTTTCATTTCTTCTGTATTCTGTTTGCTTTTTCAGGAACCTCCTATTAGGTGGATGTTGGACCTCCTGGATTTTCTCATCTTTTCTGACCTGTTTTTCATCTATCTTGTTGTTCACCAGGCTGGAATATGTTATTATCTTTGTCAGTCCAGCTTTTAAGAAAACATTTAAGCTATCATGTTTTTAATGTCCAAGAGTTCTTTCCTGTTTTTTGATAGATGTTTTTAAATACAAATAACAATTTATGGGGCCGGCCCAGTGGTGCAGCAGTTAAGTTCTCACGTTCTGTTTTGGCGGCCTGGGGTTCGCTGGTTCAGATCCCAGGTGTGGACATGGCACCACTTGTCAAGCCATGCTATGGCAGGCATCCCACATATAAAGCAGAGGACGAAGGGCACGGATGTTAGCTCAGGGCTAATCTTCCTCAGCAAAAAGAGGAGGATTGGCAGCAGATGTTAGCTCAGGGCTAATCTTCCTCAAAAAAAGAAAAAAGCAATTGATTCTTATTTCATGGATGAAATATCTTCTCTCTTTGAGGATGTAATTTGTCGTTGATGTTGTTTTGATTTCCTTCTGCTGCTTCTGTCGTCTCTCTGTCTTCTGAGTTCGTTGTCCTGTTTGTGGTTTCTCTTGTTGATGCTGAAGACGTCCCTGAAACGTCTGTGACTCTAGGCTCTGTTTGTGATTAAGAGGGAAGCACCAACGACCTGGTCAGGAGTGCTTTGTGTGAGGGCAAGCTGATGGCCCTGAGGGCCTCCCTGGCGGGGGACCTGGTGGCGAGTGAGCCTGGAACTGGAGGGGGAGGAAGGCTGTGGCTCCTTCTTCGGAATGGGGATGCTCTCCCGCGTGTTCCGCCAGCTGTGCCTCCACGTCTGGAGCGTCAGTTTCCTCAGAGAATGAACCCCTTCTCCCGCTGGGGTTGGCAGGAGAGGTTTTCGGGCTGAGTGGGCAGGTGGAAAGGGCTGTCCCCGCTCCTGACGTGTGTTTGTGGCCCGTCCTCCAGGGCTCCCCCTCCCCTCCTTGCCCCTCCCAGGGTGCCCCCGGCTCACTTCCTGGGCCTTGGTGGGGTCAGCAGTTGGAGCTGGCTGTGCCCTCGGCTCCCACAGTGGGTGCTTCCGTTTCCAGGCTTGCCCTCCGCGCCATCACCGCTGCCGCAGCCCCTGCCGTCTTTCAGAAGCACGTGCATGCTGCCCTTCAGCTGTCGTCTCCCTCCATGTTATCATCATCGTGGGTTTCTGGGTTCCGTTTCTTTCCCGTCATTGTAGTGGGTTTGGGGAGGGAATGGAGATAAGTGCATGTGTTGAATCTGCCATGTGTAACTGGAAACCTCTCAGCCGCAGGAGCTCTCGGCTCCTGTTTCAGTGGCACCAGAGCCCAACCGAATTAACCAGAGTCCACACAGACGTTGAGGGCAAGGCTTTGGATGATTGCTTAGCTCTTGAGTTGGTTGTGGTGAAAATCCACCCGTCTCCCCTGTTCGATTTGTTGATTGTGGGAAAGAGGTGGTCCGTTGTTACTGGATCCTTCTCTGACCCATATTGATCTGTTCTCTTGCAGAAGTGGGGTAGCGTGAGCAACCCACTCTTCCTCCCGCTGATCCCGCCACAGTCTCAGGGCTTCACCGCCATCGTCCTCACCTACGACCGAGTGGAGAGCCTTTTCCGGGTCATCACCGAAGTGTCCAAGGTGCCCAGTCTAGCCAAGCTGCTGGTCGTCTGGAATAATCAGAATAAAAACCCACCAGAAGGTGAGCGGGGGGAATGGGGTGTCAGGAAAGGCCTGGTTGGGGCCTTCATGCAGCTCTCAGCTTGCTCGATTTTGGATGTCCAGACTATCTGTGCTTTGTTTTAAACGAAATGTCCTGCTTTGTCAGCAATGATGCCATTTCTGCGGCAGCGTGACCCCTATTTTCTCCATCATCTCATTCTTGTTCTGGGGTGGCCCCTTCACCAGCGAGCCCCTGACGTGCTCTGTAGCCCCGAGTGTTTGGCGGCTTAGGAATCACTGGGATCAAAGGGCACCAGCCTTGGGAAAACAGACCTCAGCCTCCCTGGCCCTCTCGGCTGGTTTGTTTACATGGAAACTCAGTCTAAAAGGCATTCGTTTTCTTCTCCCTTATCTCGGCTCTGATACTGTGCCCTTCTTCAAAAACAAAAAAAAAGGACAGCCTCCCCTTTGGTTGGGAAAGTCTGCAAAGGCTGCCTCCCAGGCTTCGAATCAGTTCCTTCGAGCCAGCCGGCGCTGCAGTTCCCGTGGGCTCCTCCGTGGGCTCCTCCGTGGGCACTGCGCTCCCCGCCTCGGCCACCTGCACTCGGCTGGCTCGCAGCTAGGGCCGAGAGCTGTTGGATTAATTGGATTTGTTTTTAATTCAGGACGCATAGAGCGCGTTCCACCTGCATGTGGTTTCTTGTTCGGTCCATCTATTACTGATCCTAATCCCACAGCCTTCAAAGCTCCTGCCCTTTACAGCCTATTAGAGCCAGGAAGTTCCTGACGGCTGAGAGCAAGGAATGGGTTTGAAGTTTGCAATGTGCCCCACTGTCACCGATAAGGCTAGTTTATGGCCTGACAGTAGTATCTGCACTTTGATGGCTGTCCCCTTTTAATTGGTTATACTGAAGTCCGACAGTCCAGCCTGGAAGCCACCAGTACGAGATCTATGTCCAGGCTGGAGGAAGACCGTAGTTCTGTCTGTGAGGCACTCAGAATTTGCCTCTAGAAAATTCTTGAGTTCCTCCTGGGACGTTTAAAAATGTTCACTTGGTGGGATTTTTGTCCTCGGAGAGAACCCTCTGCTTTCTTTTTAGATTTAGGGAGCCGCAGCGTGTAAGTAAACAAAGCCATAGCTGTTTTAACAGAGGGGCCCATATATGCCCTGAGGCACATTTTTTAAGAATTTTCTTTTGATTAACTCTCTTTTTATGCCAAGCTTTTTTCCTTCTCAACATCTACTTTTGTTTTGTTTGATGCTCAATAAAGGAGAAAAGGGTGGAAGGAAAAGGAAGGTGTTGGCAGGGAAGGGAGGACAAGCAGCTGTGTAGGGAGGGGCATGGGAGGACCTCTGACAGCAGACGTGGGTCCGTCGGAGGGGTGGCCTCTCCTGGAGTGAAGTGGGCTGGATGGGGACACCTTGCTAATTGGTCTCTTCACTTCTGAAGGATGGGTCGTGCTTTAAAGAGGAAGGCCGTGTATCCCTGGTCGTCGAATCCGGCCGGGCCCGTGTGTCATGCTGCCTTCGCTGTCGTGTCCGCTCCTGCACACAAAAGCCGCCCCACCCTCCTGCCCAGAGAGGCAGAGAGCCGATTCTGGTGCTGCATGCAGAAGAGGCTTCTCCTTAGAAACCTGGCTAGTCCACGTAGGGCTTAGGGTGCATTGTTTATGGTGAATTTGAGCCACTTCTTTTGGGCAAGTATTGTTGCAAACGATGAGAAAGGAGAAATCTTTTCCTTCCTTCTTGGTCTGAGCCCGTCCATCGGCATAACTAAAAGCAGCAGCCCAAACCGAGGTCCTGGAGCTGGGTGTTGAGTTTTAATTTTTGGTGTAGATCCTACTAAAACGTAGTGGTTAATTTTATGACCAAGAGTTTAGTTTATTTTTGAAATATTTTGGCTCTGGGGAGGAAAGAGAGCCCTCAAGCCGTAAGGCCCTAATTCTGACACGTTTGGAGACTGGACCAGCTCTTTTCCAGTGGCGGTTTTTCGGTTGGGGCGCCGGCTGGCGAGGACGTTGTTTGGGGAGAACACACGCCGTGTTTGTTAATCTGCAGGGTGTTGTTCCGTTGGTAAATGAGGCTGTCGGCTCTGGCCCTCGTGCCAGCAGAGGCATCTGAGTTTTCATGTACAGCATTAGTAACATATATATTTTTTAAAAAATGAGTCCAAGGCTTTGAAATATTAGAGGCGCAAGTGATGTTTTTCACTCTCTCTACATTTACTAAAATAAATATTGTGGTTAACATGTCTGCTGCTGGAAGGATTAGTGGAGGCAGAAATCCCCCCACCCCCATGTTTTTTCACTCTCCACCCCAACCCAATACTCTTTTCTCTTTGGGTACATTTAGGTCTAAATTGCTGGGTTTGAAGTTTAAGTAAATACTTAGGCTAGGCAATAGAAATTTCCAGTGAGCTTTCGTCACGTTGGTTTTGAGCTCTGTCAGAAAAAAGGCAAGCCCCTGCCTCTGTCCTGCCCAGCTTCCCTTCTAAGCTTGATGGGCTGGAGGTTATTAGTCTTGGCCCCCGGCCTCGCCCTGAAGGAAGCTGCTACATTGTACGTTTCAGGGAGGTTTAACTCGCCTTCTGTTTTAATGGATTTCAGTTTTAAATTTGAGTTCATCTCGGGATCCCCCCAGCTTCAGATGGCGACTCTCATAGTTCTCAGTAGGCTAACTGAGAATGGGATGGGATTGGCTGTGCCACAGGATGGTCACCCAGAAGAGGCAACAAGGATGCGGCAGATCAGCTCCCCTCCTTTTGAGCTGAATTCTGGGACCGTAGGAATTGGGGTCCCGGGGGCCGGATGCACACCCAGCGCCTCCAGTGCTCCTGAAGTGAGCTCAAGCCTTGTGCGCAGATAATCTGGCCCTTTGTTTTGTGGATCTGTGGTCACCCTGAGCGTTTCGTAGTACCTTTGCCAAGCTGGAGAAAAGTCCTTCTTGCTCACATCTCTTTTGGCATACAACATGGAGAAAACCGTTAATCAATACACATTTAAAAAAGTCCTTAACACAAGGAGTTCTTTTTCTCCCTCAAGCTGGACTGAAGCTCACAACTGTGAACTTATCAGGTCCCTTGGCTCAGCTGTTTGTTTTTCATAAATTCAGCCATGTGTTTGAAAAATCGTGTTTTTCAGACAACTTTGTGTGAATGGAAGGTGACATTTCCATTTGGCCAACTGCAGAGTCCCAGGATGAGACACAGGCCCAAGGGCGTGTTTTCCGCAGAACTGAAAGGACTAAGGAGCTGGAGACCCATCTGGGCTGAGCAGTGGGGTTAGAGCCTGAGGCTTTCCAGCTATGACCGTGTTTCCTTCTGCATCCTGAGAGGTCACCTCGTGTCCTGTCTCCAGCTCTGCAAGTTGTCAGTGGAGAAGTGAGGTTCCTAAGACTTCACAGGAGTCCCTTGGTGAAGATTATGGCACCGCATTATGATAGCTGTGTCTTGTGTCCCTTCTCTCTCCCAGGAGTAGGATCCGTGCCAAGCCCTTTACACCTGTCACCTCTGGCCCTTAGGACAAACCTGCAGGGAAGCCAGAATTATCCCCATTTCACAAAAATGCGACTCAGACTCGTTGAGTAATTTGCCTGAGCCGCAGAGCTGCAGATGGCAGAACCAGCAGTAGTTACAGGTCTCTCTGGACCCAAAGCTCCTGCCCTTTGCACGGAGCCCACTGTGTCTCTGTAGATGACCATTTAGCCGTGGGAAAATCATCATGCTTTGTGGGTTCTCTGGTTGGGATCATGTAGAAGAACGAAATCCTTGTCAGGGACTCAAAGACAGAAAAAGAAATCTATTCTTTTCAAAATACTAATGGAAGGAAAAAAACTTCTCTTCTTTCTCACTGATGTTTTTTTCCTACCTCGTGCTCCTGTCCTAATTTTTAAACAGAATTAAAATCCTCTACCAGAATTATCGGCTGGAGGGCAGGGAGTAATTATAACGCTTATTCTTTGGTTGCTGCCCTCGTGTCCACCCACAGGAGGGATGCTGGAGCCTGAGAAGATGGTGGTTCTCTTTCTTGGAGGCCTGATTTTTGGAAAATGTGAAAAGGAGGAACTGGGAATCCTGTTGAGAGTCCTGGTTTGTGGTAATGGTGGTTCACAGACAGCTGGTCCTTGGGATGGACACTCCTTTCGGCAAAGCCGACTTTTGGCTGCCCAGCCTCACTCAGACCAGGCACGGGAGGTCACATTTCCAGAAAAGCCATGATGCCTTCTCCATTCCCGTCTGCACCCCACGTCATCCTCTCTGGCCTCATCACTCTCTGAAACGTCCCCATCAAAGACTTTACCGGGCCCAGTTAGTCCCGTGTGGACATTGTGTCGAGGAGTTCTTTGGATATGTGGAGGTGAAGAATGTGGAAGGCTGCCTGTGGTTAGATGCTGTCCACGCCCCGCAAGGGAAAGGCCAGATGTCATCCAGGGTAGAGCTGTGTTACACTCGGCGAGGCAGCCCGCCTGGTTCCTGCGCATGCTGTGAGAAGAGCAGCTGTTTGTTGCCTGTTGAAATTAACATGGTGGAAGTCCCTTGTTCTTTTGTTTCATTAGTGTGTTAGATTTTCTCAGTTCTAGAGGATTAACAGCAGGTATTCTGTTTGTCTAAAAGTGGACATGGAAGGTACAAGCTCGGGACATGCCAGTGGACTGTCAGAGTCATGGAGCAGATCTAACACGTACCACTTTGCCACTACCACCTAAGGTTCAGAAAAATCCTTTGGTTGTAAATAGACACGAACTTTCAAGGGAAAGCACATCTGATGTTTAGTGGGTGTCTGCCATGTGCTGGGCCCCGTGCTGCTAAGCGCGTCCGTGCTGGGTCTCACGGTCAGGCCTGTGAAGGTGCTGTTACCGTCCCATCTTCGCAGCCAGAGAAACTGGTTCCAAGTGATTGACTTGTCCCGCCTCACACGACTAGTGAGGGGTGTGCCTGGCATGTAAAGCTGTTTCCCGAGGCGGTTCTTTCTGTGAGGTGTCACTGCCTCTTGCAGTCCTGGGACCTCAGAGGCGTCTTGTTTGACCTCTCGTCTGATGCCAAGAGGAAATCTGACCTAAGTGAGTACGTTTCAAGTAGAAGGGCACGTGGTAGTGCTGCAGGCCTTTCATTCCCTCGTAAGGCACTTTATGTCAGAAAACTCTTGCCTATTTTGAGTCTAAATCAATGTCCCTGTAACTGTCCCCAGCCGCTGGTCGTGGTTCTAACTTCAGAGGCCGTGGAGAACAATTCCCTTTTTGTCTTATGACTCTTCTGACAGCCTTGGTGTATTAGTCAGGGTCCAGGTGGGAGACAGAAACCACACAGTAACTTGAATGGGAAAAGTTTAATAGAAAGAATCATTAACGATTAAGAGGAGATCAGTGACTAAAGGGTAAGAAGGAGTCTAAAGATTACGGGAAATCAGTCTGGGAGAGCCCTTCCCCTGCTGGGTCTGTAGCCCACCGCACAGTGAGGTTTGCTGACGAGCCACAGACTGAGGCTGGCAGGCGAGAAACAAGCCGCCCCCGTGGTCACCTACAGATCCTACAGGAAGCTGCCCAGCGGGTGTTGCTGAACTTGCTGAGAAAGTGGCAAGGGCTTCGGCAAGCTCACCTGGAACCACCTGTGGGGAGAGCCTCAGCCGAGTTGCTGTCGGGGGTCCGCAGAACCTGCTGGAAGCTGCCCCTGGGATGCCACTTAAACCTGCTGGAGTTAAGTGCCCCTGCCTGCCTGCCTGCGGCCCAGTCCTGAGGGAGCAGGACGTGAAAAAGGCGCGCCTGACCCGGGAGAAGAGCCCCTCCTCCCGAAGCGTCCTCCAGTGCCCTCCACTGCCCATGCTGTCGCCCCAGCTGGCAAAGGGGAAACTTTACAGGGTCCAGTTCCAGTGTCACAAACAGGGCCGTGAAGGGTGAATTTGAAGCTATGGGGCAGTAAATTGACAGCTGGCACATTGAGTTTCGTTAAGCACTTGATAGAAATCCCGGGTTCGAGTATCCGCACTGTCCTCCTAATGCCTCGCAAACTCTCCACCAGTTTGTTCCTGCTTCTCTCCCTGGTGATACCCAAATCTGAGCACACACTGGTACAGAGGTTCTCAAAGTGTGGGCCAGGGACCCCTGGACATCCCTGAGATCCTTTCAGGGGGTCCATCAGGTTAAAATTATTTTCATAATAATACCACATCACTTGTTCTTTCACAAGCATCCTGTGGAATTTTCCAGAGGCTGTGTGACATAGGGTGACATCATCACTCTGTTGGCTACTGGAATGTGTGCTTGTGTATTTTTGTTTAAAAATTCCCCCCTTTTAATTTAGAATACAATAAATTGTGTGTGTGTGTATGTGTGTTATATATCCCCCACATAAACAAACCTCTTTGGAGTTCCCAACAGTTTTTAAGCCTAAAGGATTAGGACAGTAGATTTATGACAGCGATTTTATTATCTGGAAGTGGGAGTGGGAAGCAAATGAGAATAAAGATGATTGCTGGAGAAAACTGTTGAACTTCATTGCTTTGTTCCTTATCTAGAGAACCGGGATTTTCAGGCTACAGTGGATGGTACAGGTCCTATTTGGTCTTTGATGCTAAACAGGTTTAGATCCAACTACTGGCCTTATTGTTTATTAGCTCTGTAACCCTGGCCAAGTTACTTAGCCTCTCTGGGCCTTGTAAATACTACTTTGTACATAAGTTCCGCCCCATGGAGTTGTCAGGACTGAGTGGAATTGCGTCTGTGAAGAGTCTGGCGTGTACTAGCAGCTTAGTAAAGGTCCCCTTCTCCCCCTCTGCTTCTTACTGGAGAAGAAGGGACTTACCTGAGACCCCCTGGATAACGCAGAACTCGGGTCTCCAGCCTCTCAGTCCTGTGGCCGTCTATTTTTTCCAAAGATACTTATCGATTATGTAGTTCTGTGCCAGGAATGAAACTACAGATAACTATGATTTTGATGAAGAGGCAGTGGCCCATGGGACCATTTCTCAGGTCTCTGGTTCGGTCCTTTCCTGAACATGCTGCTTTTGGAGTTGGCCACTTTGTTAGGCTCCATGCTTTTTCAGGCTCTGGGCTTATTTAAGACTGTACACATCTCCTTCATTACAGGCCTCTCACATGCCCAGGCCTCCTCCGAGACCGCGGGAGCGTCCCCGCAGTGTGGTACATGGATATATTGAAAATGTCAGAAGTAAGATCTTGTAGCTGCAGTGGGTTAAGAGCCGTTTCCCTTCTGACTCTGCCTCTGTCGTGCTTCTCCCTCAGTGTGTGACTGGGGAGGCCACAGGCCTTCTGGGGCTTCAAGACCCACAAAAGCCAGATCTTCCCAAAGTTACATGATGGCCTTTTTGGAAGCAGTGTGATACCTAGCCTTCCTAGTCTCGTGTCACAGATGTCATGTGAAGAACAAACTGCCCTGTGAAGGACCGTGTGAGGTTAAGGACATGGTATTGCACCAGAGCAGGATTAATTTCAGGCTGTGCTGAACGCGACATTTACAATAAGGAGCCTGCGGTTGAATAGCTTCAATCATTTCAAAGGATTATGGGAAGAAATAGAAGGCAAGTCATGGGTTGGTATTTCTTCAGTATACTAGAAAATCCCACATAATTGGACCTAGAAATTTGATACTTACTCTGTAAATTGGTCGTGATGAGAAGCCGAGCCCCTTGAACCAGTGTAGGGGGCTGCGCGGGGGTACAGCGCTAGTGAGAAAGCTGTGCTCCTTCAGTGGACCCGGGTTGTGAGGGGCAGGTTTGCGCAGCCTGAGTAGCTGTGTGTGATGCGTGGTGGAGATGGGCACCCGGGGAAGCCATCTCGGCACCTGCCGTGTCCTTTCTAGCAGAGCTACAGCAGGGTATGAGAGGGGTGCGCCCACCTGACGGTGCTCTGCAGAGGTGGCACTGTTCTGACGTTCAAGCCCCGGCCTGGGACGGAGGCCGTCCAGGTGGAGCCCTCCCCTGTCACCGTGATCCTGGGCGAGTCCGTCTGCCTCTCTGTCTCTCAGCTGTGAGCTGAAGCCCCTTTGCACGTTCTGGTTGAGACAGTATTGAGAATTAGTACTCTTGGAAGGATAGACATATTTACAATATAAAATATTATAAAGACACGTTGGCGAGGTCCCCCTGCACAGTGACACGTGTGGATTGCATGAGAGCCGTGGCTGAGTTGGTGCTTCCCTCTCGTTGTGATATGAAGCCTTCACCACTTTCTCTCCCCTGAGAAGTTCGGAGAGTCATCAACACCTTGCTTTGTCTTTTTCCAGATTCTCTCTGGCCCAAAATCCGAGTCCCGTTAAAAGTCGTGAGGACTGCTGAGAACAAGCTGAGTAACCGTTTCTTCCCGTACGACGAGATCGAGACGGAGGCGGTCCTGGCCATTGACGACGACATCATCATGCTGACCTCTGATGAGCTGCAGTTTGGTTATGAGGTAAGGAGGTTTGAAGCAGCATATTTATGTATTTAATATTTACTCTCGAATATTACCTGTCTTTCCTAAGAAAGACTGTTATATTTCATTCTCTAAAGTCCTAATTTCTAAATTCTAAGAGTCCAAAAGCTGTGCATGGGAGGATGGGTTATGAAGCTGTGCTTTGAAACTTCGGGGAAACCCTATTCCAAAATGACAGCTGTGCCCTCCACCGGTTTTGGGAACTCCCAAGGAGAGTCCCAGGGGACGTTTTCAAAAGAGCGTCTGTGGCATTTAACAAGCGCTTAATTGATGTCTCCTTGAGCAGCTCGTCCCCGACTCAGGCAGCTGGGCGCAGCAGCGATAAAAATGTCAGTAAGTGAAGAAGCTGGCGGCACTGACAGACAGAAAGCAGACCCCGTTGATGGCTTTCTTTCTGGGTTTTAAGTGGAGAGGCTGGCCGCCTGTCTTCAGGGAGAAGCGTTCTCTATCACCGTTCGTTCGGTGCGGCTGATGGATTAGGCTGGGTTCAAGGGTTAAGTATGGAGACCAGGAAAGGTCTCCCCAGGGGAAAGTGCCAGAGCCGGGGCCTGGGGAAAGCGAGAGGAATTGATGAGCTCTGTCAGGGAGGATGCTCATGAGATGCACGATGGCGACAGGCAGAGGCGGGCCGCTGCAGGGGTGTGGCGGTGCGTCAGGCCCAAGCGAAACAGGGTAGAGATCAGTCAGCTCCAGCTGGCGCAGGGCAAAGTGGGGAGGCTTGTCCCCTGGAGTCACCCCGCCTTTGGGGCAGAGGGAACCGTCTTCTTCAGTTGACTCAGGGTTTCTTGAATTTGAGGTTCTAAGAAATCATGACATTTTAGTAAATGAAGCCATATTTGGTACCTGTATTTATTAGAGAAATTTATTTTCGAACCCTTAAGTTAAAAGTGGATTTTAGGGGGAAGAAGTAGGAATCCTCTTACCACCGCCACCGCCAAAAATTAAAAATTCAAGTTTTCCTAGGTTTTATATGTATATATAGCTCCATGTGAGTGTAAAAGAAATAGTTGTGAAATAAGCTGATGTGTAATACCCTTGTCGATATAGTTACTGGCCAGTGAAAGGCATGAGAGTAGTGAATAAAGCATACGTTTCGCCTTCTTTGATTTATTTTCATTCATAGAATGTCTTTCCCATCATCACATCTAGGGTATTGGAATGAATATCATTTCCATTTTTTAAAAAAGCAAATTACCTACATGTTTCTCTAGCCGAGTCTTGGCAAAAAGACCAGTTTTTCCTGCCAGTATTTTCTGTCTTCATTGCATGAGTGGCTTCAAACTATACTCATGTGTTTATGTCTGTGGTCAGAGGGGACGTTCAGAATGAGGTGGCTGAGACGGACAGAGGGCTGCCTCTTCCGTGTTTTCCATTGGTCTGCATGAGGTCCGATAAAGGAAATGCAGACTAAATGTATTTCTTTCAACCTTGAGTTGAAACCTTGATATCACGAATATGGAAACCTGGGATCTCCTTCGCCCTTGAGTTTGTTTCAAGCAGCAAAGAATGGGCTAAGGAGAGGGAGCACAAAACCCGGAGCGCCTGAGCCTGCGTCTTCTCCTCTGTCCTCTGAAGACCCGTGTTCACTCCACACAGCCTTTACGGAAGTAGCTGCGTATCAGAGGAGTCGGGGCCAGGAAAACGCCTCATTTCTCTCTTAATCGGAATCTTCTCCAGATGCCCTGGAAGGCACAACTTTCCTAACTTCTGTGTACAACTGACTATTCCTGTCGATGCCCTGGGGGTTCGCATACGTTACAGTCTTGTCCCAAACCTGCAAAGCAGTCGTCGTTTTTCTCTCTTTGCTAAGACTAAGCAAGATGAGGGCACTTGCCTGCAGTCACATGGCTGCTCAGTGGAAGAGCCGGGATTTGAGTCCAAGTTTGCCTGACGCTCCACTGTTTTCCTGAGGATCCCAGCCCGTCAGAGACCCCTGGTCCTCAAAAATCGTGCTTAGAACCATCCGCGTTCCAGTTGTCCATCACTACGTTATCTTGATGCTGAAGAAGACAAATAAATTTCTCAGGCACCCCTACCATTGGTGCTTTAGGGTAACTTTGTAAAGTTATTTATTGCATAGTAATTCATTTTATGGACAAAGTTAGAATGGCTCTGGGCCAAAATTTCTGCTCGGTCAGTGACCAGTCTATGACCATGGACAAGTTATTTAATCCCTCTGGGTCTTATTCTTACATAAAATGGCAAGAACAGTATATACTTCGTTAGGGTTTCCTTACGCTGGATAAAATTACATAGTACTTGCCACACAGAGGCTGCTCGGTGAGTACACTGCTGTGTGGTGGGTGATAGTTGTCCTGAATCCTGTTTTTTATGCTAGAGCTTAGGGTTTTTTTCATGCAGGAATTGGGAGCAGGCTTGACTGATTAAGTGAATAAATAAATCAGTTCACAAGTACTTCTGTCACGGGGGAGTTACATTGGAACGTAGGGCTCCTCCTTGGTCACACTTACCGCTGTGTGTTAGGATTGTCGCTGTCTCGTTAATTGCTACTCATCCTTCAGTGTTCAGCTCAAATGTCACCATCTCAAACTTTCAGCGTCCCAGACTGGGTTAGGTTCAGAGTACTCTGTACCTCTTTGTAAGCAAGTAATCAATTGTGAAGAGTGTGGTTGAGTGTCTGCTTTTCTTCTAGAATGTAAGCCCCATAAGGGCAGGAACCATGCTGTCTTGTTCATTGCTGTATCCTCTGTGCCTAAGCCAGTTCAGTCCTGTCAGCAGTTGCTCAGTAATATTTGAGGAGTGAGTAAATCTTCATTACCAGCGTGCATAGGAAAGATATGAAGCAAAGTATCGTGACCTTGCATGCCTTTCCACTTTCCTGTGATCCATAATCTGGATATAGCCATTTTGGAAGACAGTTGGGAGTTTACAATGTTAACCATAGGGCTGGCCCTGTGGTGTAACAATTAAGTTTGCATGTTCTGCTTTGGCAGCCCAGGGTTCGCTGGTTCAGATCCTGGGCGCAGACCTATGCACCACTTATCAAGCCATGCTGTAGCAGGCGTCCCACATATAAAGTGGAGGAATGTGCGCACAGATGTTAATGAAGGGCTAATCTTCCTTGAGGAACGTGTTAAACATGCATTTACCATGTGACCCTGCCGTTCCTCCCATGGAGATTTACCCTAGAGAAATAAGAGCATATGTATACACAACTACTTGTACACTAATATTCATAGCAGCTTTTATTTGTAGTAGCCAAAAACTGGAGGGGAAAACCCCAATGTCTATCAAAAGTTGATGAATAAACTAATTAGACTAATTGTGGTATATCCATACAACAGAATTCTGCTCAGTAATCAGGAGGAATGAGCTGTCGACACATGCAGCAACACGGAGGGATTTAAAAATAATTCCGAGTGAATGAAGCAAGATGAAAAAGAACATATTTTATGATTCCATTTATATAAAACTCTAGAAAATTCAAACTTATCTTTAGCCATCAAAGGTCAGTGGTCTCCTGGAGAAGGGGTGGAGGGTTGAGCTGTGAAGGGCAGGAGGGGAGAGTAACAGGGGCACAAAGAACTTTCAGGGGAAATGGATGTGTTCATTATCTTAGTTAGGATGATGGTCTTACTGCTTTATACAGATGTCAAAGCATTTCAAATTACACATTTTAAATAGGTTCGGTTTATTGTATGTCAACTATATTTTCAAAAAGCTGTAAAAAATTATACTCCTGCACTAGCGTAAGAAATTAAATGCTTGAAAAAATTTAATAAAGTGTGTGCCAGATATGTTTGGTGTGAAAACTAAAAACATGGCTGAGAGAAATTGCAGAACAGCTTCATAAGTGGCGAGATGTGCCGTATGTAAGGATCTAGAGTTGCTTATTATGCTTATGAAGCTGTAAATTCTTCCCAAATTGTTAATAGATTCAAAGAAATCCCAATCGAAATCCTAGAGGCTTTTTTTAAAATTGAAATTGACAAGCTAGTTCTAAAATTGCATTGGAAACACAATGGACCTGAAAAAGCCAAAGCAATTTTGAGAAAGAAGAACAAAGTTGCAGGACTGCCTTAAGATTTTCTATAAAGCTTTGGTAATCCGGACACTGTGGTACTGGTGTAAATTAGACATATAGATCGATGAAACAGAATGATGAGTCCAGAAATAGATGACACGTGTATGGTCAATTAATTTTCAGCAGAGGACCCAAGTTGGTTCAGTAGAGACGGGACAGTCTTTTTACTAGCTGGTGCTGAACAGTTTGCTATCCATATATAAAAAAAATTCATGACCCTCACCTCACACTGTCTATAACAGTTGAACTTAAAATGCATCTTAGTCCTAAATGTAAGAACTACACTTATGTAGAAAAATGTAAGAATTACAATTGAAGAAAACATAGGAGAAAATCCTGGTGTACGTGGCCTAGGCATTGATTCTTAAGTAGGAGACAAATAGCATGATTTACAAAAGAAACCAGAATGGATAAGTTGGACTTCATCAAAATTGACGCTTAAAACACTTCTAAGAACAAAAAAAAAAAGGGAAGTCATGGATTGGGAAAAATATTTTCAGGACATATACGTGGTAAAGGACTAGTATCCAAAATATGTAAAGAACTCTAACTGCTCAATAATAAGAAAAGTCAATAAAACACAGGCAAAAGGTGTAAGGAGTTGCTTCATGAAAGAAGATATAGGGATGTATACTAGCATTTGAAAAAATCTTCCGTGTCATAATCATTAGGGCAATTCTAAAATAAAAGCACGGTCAATTCCCACCATGGACCCGATGGAGTGACTGACACCCATTTGTTGAAATCTCTCCTTGGCCAAGATAAAAACCCCTGAGCGTTTCTTTCATATTCTGATATTCACAAATAAGAATCCGTATCCGTCAGGGAAGCAATGCACACTAGTTGTTTCAATAGAGTGAATTTAATAGATGAAGTTTTCTAATACAAGGCATTAGCTGAGGGAGCAGAGAGGGATGCTGAAGCTGTAAAGAGATGCTAACTCCAGGAAACATGTGCCACCTCCAGTTGGGGAGGGACAAAGAGGAGAAGGGAAGAGGATGGTGTTATTAGAATCGGGTGCTTGGAGGAGCCCCTCCTCCCCACACCCACTGCTGGGCCTTCGACCTTTGAGAAGGGGCCGCTGGCTGGCCGGTGCTCGTGCTTCTGAGGGGCAAGATGGGGCTGGTGCTGGAATGCTGAAGAGGCCGGAGCCCCTCCCACTGCTGGGGTGAAGCGCCACACTGTCGGCAGGTGGGAGGTAGCTCCCTGCCCCATTTCTCCAGTCCCTCTCGAGTGCCCCCTGTTGACGGAACCTAACGGGAAGCCAGCCAGCAGAGGGGAAGTACTGGCAGGGTCTTAGCCCAGCATCACACAGCAGAGGTAGAAGTGGGAGCGGCTGTGAGACAACAGTGAATGACTAGCACGGCCTGCCCCTTTGGCTCCTGTGCGTCGATACACGCCTTTCTGCACGTTTGAACTTCCATACGGCGATAGTGACATCTCTGTTCTTCTGACACGATGCAACTGTTCTTTCTACATATAAAGACCTCTCATTCTCTCCCTCAAGAGGGGAGACACAAAGTCCCAATAGTCGTAATATCAATCTCTGGATAATTATTACTTCTTTCTTTAATGTAGTCACAATTCTACTTGAATATTCGTGACTTAATAAATTGTCGACTTCGAATTCTGGACAAGATCAAGTAAGCACATTTCACCCTATTCCTGGGAAAAGAAGATAGACTGGCTAGGGACCTCGGGACTTGAGGGGTGGCCCTGCAATGAGTTCCCGTGGGTTTCTCCCTCCCTTCCTCCCTTCCTGTGTACCCCAGCCTCAGTGCTAGAGAAGCCTGTAACACTTACAGGCACAGATTAAAAACAAACAAGACGAGAGAAACCCACCTTCTCTTGCCGAAGGACCGGGAAGAGGGCAGCCCTGCAGATGGAACCGTTTTGAGTCTACCCACTCTACGCCAGTGGACACCACGAAAGTGTGCGTCCCTGCCAGGCAGATGCTGTGACTGTGGAAGCTGTCACGCAGAGCCCTGATGACCGTCCCCCCGTGCAACAGGAGACAGGAGCAGAGATGACACTCCTCCACTGTGCGGCCTGAGGTGGACAGGTCACCATCCGTGTCCCACACTAAGTGGATGTCAGCAAAGGGCTTCAGACACTGCTGGGGAGGAGTCCCGTCCACTGTCGCCAGCCCGCACCACGCAACAGACAGCCAAGAGGTGGCACCTCGTCCCTTCCCAACTCGAGAGTTGAGGGAAGGTTATAGGAAGGAGGAAGCTGAAAATGGGATCCTTTAAATCTGTGTGTAAGGTCCTGGGTGCACTCCCCACTCCCTCCAAAGCAGCCCGTGCGTGAAACTGACTAGAATCCACGCTCAGAAGCTTTGAGAAATAACTGATGGTGAGGAATACCACCCAGGTGTCACATTAGCCCCCGGGTAGCACACAAGCTGGGCAGACGAGAAGAGTGTTATGAAGTCTTTGAAAACTAACTTGATAGGCAATCCACAGCCCTCAAAAGGGGTCCGGCACGTGGATTCTGAACCTAAGCAGGAAAGCAGGGAGCTTTCCCTGCTAAAATAGAGAATTTAAAAGAGAGCGTCTCATAGTAATACTCAGAATGTTCGGGATATAATCCAGAATTACTCATGATACTGAGAACCAGGGAAATTGCAATTTTAATGAGAAAAGATAATCAACAGATGCCAACACCAAGATGGCACAGATGTTGGAATTGCTTGGCAAGAATTTTAAAACCACTACCATAGAAATCCTCTAATAAGCAATTATGAGCACTGTTGAAACAAATGGAAAAGTAGAAAGTCTTGATAAAGAAACAGAAGATATAAAGAAGAACCAGATGGAAATTTCAGAACTGAAAGTTATGGTAACCAAAATTTAAAACTCACTGCATGGGGGCCACCCCAGTGGCACAGCGGTTAATTGCTCATATTCTGCTTCGGCAGCCCTGGCTTTGCCGGTTCGGATCCCAGGTGCGGACATGGCACCGCTTGGCAAGCCATACTGTGGTAGGCGTCCCACGTATAAAGTAGAGGAAGATGGGCACAGATGTTAGCTCAGGA
This sequence comes from Equus quagga, assembly GCF_021613505.1. Classification (NCBI taxonomy): domain Eukaryota; kingdom Metazoa; phylum Chordata; class Mammalia; order Perissodactyla; family Equidae; genus Equus; species Equus quagga. The sequence goes on from NC_060283.1 coordinate 24,827,910, forward strand.
CCAGTCTGCCTCAGCAAAAAAAAAAAAAAGGATTGGCAGCAGTTAGCTCAGGGCTGATCTTCCTCAAAAAAAAAAAAACTCACTGGATGGGCTCAGTGGGTGAATGGAGATAACAGGAAAAAATTGGTGAACTTGAGGATAAGTCAAAGGAATTCTTCAGTCTGAACAACAAAGAGAAAATAGATTGAAGAAAACAAAATGAACAGACCCTCAGGGGCCTGTGGGACAGTCACAAAGATAGAACATTCATGTCATCAGTCCCAGAAGGAGAAGAGAAAGTGTGTGGGGCTGAGAAAGTATTTGAAGAAGTAATGGCTGGAAACTTCCAAACTTTGGCAAAGGACATTAAACTCACGGACTCAGGAAGCTGAGGAAACCACAGACATCTGAAGAAGAAGTTGTGTAAATTTGTGTCAGTTGTGTGAACTGCATAAGTTGTAGCACTAATTCTTATATCCAATAGTAGTTGGACAAGAAGAGGAGATGAGTAGATGGGTGTCTGTGTGCGTAAGGAAGGGGAGAGTATGCAGAGCTGCCACAGTCTTCGAAGCTTGGTCAGGGGACCGCAGCGGGTACCCACAGCTGTCCTCCTACGCTGCCCACTCCACGTGGCACCTGTTCTCAGGCAGCATCCAGCACGTTTGTTGCACACTCAGTTCTTTAATGGCTCCAGGACTATTTACACTTTCCACTTCTTCTTGTGTTCATTTTGACAAATTGTGTTTTTCAAGGAATCTATTCATTTCGTCTAAATTGTAAGTTGTATTACTATAAAGTCACTCGTCATATTATTGTTTAAGGTCTGTAGGGTTTGGATGGTGCGCTCTTTCTCATTCCTGCCAGTGGTCATTTTTGTTTTCTCTCTTTTTCTTGATCTGTCTTGTAGGTACGCCAGTGTCCTAATCTTTGCAAAGAGTCAGCTTTTGATTTCGTTAATTTTTCTTTACTATATATCTGTTTTACGTTTCATTAACTGCTCTTTTCTTGATTAATTTCTTTGTCTACTTTCATGAGGTTAAGTTGCTGTTATTTTTCTAGCCTTTTGACTTGATAGCTTAGATCACTGGTCTCAGTGTTTATTTTTCTAAAAATGCGTTTAAAGCTGTAAATTTCTCCTTAATTGCTGTTTTAGGTGCATTCCCAAGTTTTGACTTGTCATCTTTTTATTATCCTTAAGTTTAAAATATTTTCTAATTTCCATTGTAATTTCTTTGAATCATACTCTTAGAAATGTATGTTGCTTACTTTTGTCAGGTTTTTTTTTGTTTTTTAGGGTTTTGTTTTTCCTTTTCATCGCCAAAGCCCCCCAGTACGTAGTTGTATATTTTTAGTTGTGGGTCCTTTTAGTTGTGGCATGTGGGACGCCGCCTCAACGTGGCTTGATGAGCGGTGCCGTGTCCGCGCCCAGGATCCGAACTGGTGAAACCGTGGGTGGCCAAAGCCGAGGGTACGAACTTAACCACTCGGCCACAGGGCTGGCCCCATTTTGTCAGTTTTTAAAGTTATCTTTTTCTTACGGACTTCTGATCTGATTCTACTGTGGTCAGAAAATATACTCTGGGGCCAGCCTGGTGGTGCAGCTGTTAAGCTTGCACGTTCTGCTTTGACAACCCGGGGTTCACCAGTTCAGATCCAGGGTGCAGACCTACACACCGCTCACCAAGCCATGCTGTGGCAGGCGTCCCACGTATAAAGTAGAGGAAGATGGGCATGGATGTTAGTTCAGGGCCAGTCTTCCTCAGCACAAAGAGGAGGATTGGTGGCAGATGTTAGCTCAGGGCTAATCTTCCTCACAAAAGAAAAAAAAAGAAAAGATACTCCATATGATTTCATTATTTTGAAGTTTATCGAGACTGTATGGCCCAGTGAAAGGCCTACTTTGGTCAGTGTTGCATGTGCACCTAAGGAGAGTGTGCGTTCTGCAGTTGTAGTGTTAATGATCTTGTGAGGTCAGTGGGGCAAGGCTGGCACTTTTAGTTTCAATGTAATCAAAATATTCCCCTGCTGCTGCTTCTCTAAAATAGGCATCTCCATTTCTTCTGGGGTTTTTTCCTCTAGCCTTTATCATTTGCCTAAGTTAAATTCATCATCCTAGTTTAAATAAAGAATAGTTTAAGCTCAGTATTTAATATGTGAGAATCAGTGAAACCATGCAACAGACCATTCTTACTGTGGCTCCAAAGAATTTTTCGAGAAATCTGGAGCGACAGGGACGTCTCCCCATTCGGGAATTTTTCAGAAAGGGGAAACCAGTGGTCTTCGGATCTCAGGTGGGTTTACTGGTCCTGCCTGGAGACAGAATAGACCACGTGGCTTCCTGCAGCCCCTTCGGGTGGGCGGGTTCTCGGGGACCCCTGACGTGTGCTTCCACGTGAGGAATTATCAGACTTGGAGGCGTGAAACTTCCAGCTCCCTCCCCTTCCTGAGACTGAGCCCACACGTCGAGGGTCTGGGGATGTGTCTGGGAGGGCAGCAACACATTAGGAGCGGAGGGGAGGATGCAGCAGTCACTTTCACTGAGGACGAGCAGAGCAGACGTGGGGAACCAGGGCCTGCGCTGGTCCCTCTTCCGCTGGCCTCTTCCGAGGTGAACTCGTGGACTCCGGTGCCACAGTGCCAGCCCGTTTCTCACAAACGTGAGGGCGTTTTGAGGCGGCGCGTTCGTTGGACGGTTGGAAACTGATTTGCAGAGAGCACTTTACAGCACCAGGCTCCGTGGCTCCCTGCTGGGACACACCTGAAGGGCAGCTCGCGGATGCGACTTCCCAGAGCCCGGAGAAGGCAATGTGGCCTCGTGGGAGTCAGAGGCCGGGGAAGATCTCCCTGCACCGTTAGCTTGAAAACGATCGATGGTGAACTCTTGCCTCCCTTTCCGGGAGGAAGTTGTTCGAGCCGCTACACCTCTTCCCTGCCCTGTTCCTCCTCAGCACAAGGAGTGATGTCAGCGCTGTGCGCTGGGCAGAGATGTGACCCCCGCCTCTCCCCTGATCTGGCTGAGGGCGCTCTCTGCATGCTTGTTAATCGTTCTGAGCACCCAGTCGGAAAGCTCTGTTTTAAAGAAACACAGTGTCGGAAGGGGAAGGGACCTCAGCCAACATCCCGTCATTCACGCTTTATTGCTGAGCAAACTGAGGTGCGAAGAGGTTAAGTTACTTCTTTAAGGTGCTAAGTGGACGTGGAATAGGACCCTTAAATGTGCACCAGAGCGCGTTCTTGGGAGCGAAAGGCCAGACCACGGAGGAAAGGCCGTGTTCCTTCCACTGTCTGTGACTTGAGCACACAGCTATTTGGATTCAGAGCCCTAGAACTGGGCGTCATTATTTACTTAGTGGGAGGAAAACACAGGGGTCGCCTACCTGTTCAAATGGGTCGCGTTCCCTGTTGGAAGGCAGAGTTTGGGGGAATGTCGCATTCCCCCCCCAGCCCCGGAGTCGGGAGCAGCAGCGTGATCTTTGCTGGCCCTGCGTGTTTCTGACTTGTTTGACAAGCTCTAGTGAGCTACCAGATGTGGAGGGCCTTTTCAGCCCAGGATAATTTATTTATCTGTTTATGTATTTTACCAGGAAAGTATCTATTGAGTTCTTGATCCTCATTTGCGAGGAACTCCGGGGGGACAGTAGCAGTGTATAGTGTTACTTGAATGTTTGATTTTTTTTTTGTTTTTCAAGTCTGTCTGGTTTTATTTCAGACCTAAAGGGCTGGGAAATAAAACGCGACTTGTTCCCCCTCCCCTCCCCCGCCTGTAAGAGAGACAGTTTAAAACATGTGGCAGAAGATGGGCCATGCAGACTTGGCTGAACGTAGAAGCCTGTGGATTTATTTTTCCTTTTATACTTTGATCTCTTTTCCAACCGTAAAAGTTATTAGTAGCACTTAAGTGCTGGACATTTTTCACCTGAGAGATGTGAGACACTCTTAGCTGATAACACTGGTTATAAAGTCAGTGCTTCATGTGGGAATGGGAATTGGTGAAGAGCGGCTGTGTGTTGTTAGGCGCACAAAATGCGGGTGCCTTCCTCTACTGTCTGGGTGTCCCGTAGGTGGTGGAGGCTGGTTAGACCTCTTCAGTGCTAATAAATTATGAGAATTGGTCTGTATTATTTTGTACACAACTTCCTAAGGTAATGGCAAATATATACTCTCAAAGAATCATGGGAAGACAGCAGAATAGCATGGAATGCCCTACTTTTTTTCAGGAGAACATAAACCCATCCTTGGGTGGGTTTTCCTGGGAGCGGAAGGCAGGAGGGGAGGCCCCATGGTGAGAATGAGCTTGGCCTGTGGGGTTGCCTGGGGCAGTCGCAAGCAGATTGACGGGAAGAGGGGGACATTGAGTTGGGGTTAAGAGTGGAAGCTAGGTTGGCTGGGCAGTACAGGGCCGGCTGACAGGCTAAGAGGCCAGCTGGAAAGTTTAAGGCAGTAAAGTAAAGGCAGCTAGTAAAGTTTAAGGATCGTCAGTTTGTGGAGAGTTGTGTGGTCAAAGCACTCAGATCACAGGATGAATTAGGGACGAGAGAGACTGAAGACAGCGAGAGCCGGCTAGAGAGTGGTAGTGGAAAAATCTGTAGGTTTGCTGTTCAAAGGGACTGAGAGGAAAAGACAAGCTTACTCGCAGCCCAGATTTAATTTGTGGTGAGGGAGCTCAGCTGAGAGTTCGAGTTGAGGCTCCGTGTAACAGTTACGTTTGAAACAGAGTTGGTGAAATTTATAGCTATCCATATGTTCATCCAGGGAGAGTGGGAGAGATGATAGAATCTGTGATTCCAAATAAACTCTCCCACTTTTCCTCATCTCACTAGAAGAGCTGAAAGATGGGAACAGCCTATCGTAGAGTCAGACTTCATAATAACCTCTTTTATTTATTTTTTATTTTTTGCAGGGGAAGATTCCCCCTAAGCTAACATCTGTTGCCAATCTTCCTCCTTTTTTCCTTCCTCTTCCCCCGCCCCCCCCCAAAGCCCCGGTACCTATTTGTGTATGGTTGTAACTTCCTCTGGTTCTTCTATGTGAGCAGCTGCCGCAGCATGGCTACTGACAGATGAGCGGTGTGCTTCCATGCCCAGGAACTGAGCCCCGGCCGCTGAAGCAGAGTGCACCGAGCTTTAACCACTGGGCCCTCAGGGCTAGCTCATAACCTCTTTTAAAAGCTAGCAGATAACTTAAAAACAACAAAAAAGAGACCATCTCCATCCTTTAGTCCATTCTTCTCCAAACCTCCTGCCAGTGAAAGTGCCACGGATACCAGGTTTGGGAAACAAATGTGAAACCAGTCTTGGCCTTGGTCTGAAGCTGGTATCTCACGGACCTGTGGTCATGGTCCTTCTGGGAGGAGATTAACTGCTTTCCTCCCTAGATTTAAGCCCCAGAGTCCGAAATCTGAAAATGTGCTCGGGTTTGGTGAGAATCCATGACAGTCTTTTCAGAAAGGTTTTCTTTCTGGTCTGTGGAACCGCCTAGCTCAGCCTGCCGTGGGCTCTCGGCCAGGCCCACCCTGTGAGTCCATCTAGGGCACCGAGGAACTCGGTTTTCACATAACCAAGACTAATGAGAAAGTGTCCTACAGGGGGGCCCGGAATGCCAGGCCACCTCTGCTGCGGGTGAGTGATCTCGTCACTGGAAGCATCTTGGCCTTCGGCGAGGGCCAGCGCCTTAGGTTCCCGCTCTTCCAGCCCTCAGCTCACGCGGATCCTTGAGCCTTCAGAGTCTGCCCCAGCAGGTGACTGGAAAGATCTGGAATTCGATTGTTTCCTCCTCCCGTCTGGATGTGGACTGCAGCAGTGCGCGTGGAGCCAGTCCCAGAGTTGGTCCAAGGTTGCTGGGGGCTGTGGGCACTGGACTCATGGTTCCCCGTCGGCTTTGTGCTGGGTCTGACTCTAAAGCTTTGCAGTATAGCCAGAACCATTTTGCCAAAGCTGAGCTTTTTGAAAACCATAGACATCTTAGGCCTTGCATTGTGCCCTTTTCATTAAATATCTGAAGAAGCTGATGCCGTAAGCTCTCTTTGAGCCTTGTTTATCACGTCTGAGTGACAGTCCCCTCTGAGGGCCTCCCTGGGCCTCGCCCCAGTATCAGTGCAATATTAATATGGAAGAGGACACCTGTCTGTCTTTTCCTCTGTTTTTCACTTTCCTAAGTACCTGCAGAGCTGCCCTTATAGAGACTGTTGTCCTCAGAAGAGGAATGGGCCGAACAACTGACCTTCCTGAGCGTCCCCGCCCTCAAGGCGTAGGCAGAGCTTCCCTCGGAGGAGACGCATGCAAGATTGTGGTCCGAGGTGAGTCGTCCTTGCCGAGCGGGTTCTCTCCCTGGGGCGCTCTCCACATGCTTGGGCTGCTGCGTGCAGCGGGAGGAGCACCGAATCCTCTGTGAGGCCGGTCCTGTCTCCAGCTTGCGCTGATTTACACCCCAGGACCCGCGGGGCCGGCGGGAAGACAGTTCACGTGTGCCGCCGCGGCAGCCAGAGCTGCTGACAGCAGAGCCAGCGCAGCGGGCCCGGAGCCCCGAGGTGCTGAGAGAAGCTGCGGGGAAGCCCGACCTCTCCAAGCCCTTCCGACGCACCCGGTTCCCCGCTGGAGAAGGAGTCAAACAAATATTAAGGGAAGGAAATCAAATATATACGCTGAACAGTGAAAGATCATCTGATCCTTTAAAAAAGCACCCAGTTGGGAAAAAAGAAGAGTCACACTTTTTCTTCCCTGGTGAGCAAATTGAAACAAGCTCGGAATTTGTTTACCAGCCATTAATGAAACATCAAATGTAGGACTAGGGGCTCCCCGTCCCCAAGAGGAGGTGCTTCCTGCTGGCAAATCTTCCCACTGGAGGTGTCTGCTCGCACGCTCCCGTCCCGTCGGTCAGGTGGGTTGGTTTCATTATGTTTTCTGTAAATGCTTCTTTTGTGCCCGGCGGTGCTGTGAGGGAAGAGCTGTCCTGACCTTTCCTCCCGGCCCCGCGTGCTCCCCACTGTGCTCAGCCGCTCTCCTGTCTGGGGAACCGTCAGGGCCACCTGGCCTCCTTAGCTCCATGCCTCAGGAACTGATGCTTCTACTGTGGGATAGTTATTTTAAAGAGGTGTTGGTACACTTGATGGTTTGAAGAATGTGTGCTTTCCCTCCCCCCATTCAAAAGGAGATATCTGCACTGATACTCCAGCCCTGAAAGGATCCATATGTTTGGGGGTTACTGTGCCAAGAGCTGCCTGTGTCTCTTTGGGATTGATTACAGGCTTTGGCTGCTCCAGGAATTCCGAGCATCAGGATTTGCCATGTGATTGGGGGATATGGGGAATTTGTCTTGCATGGGCTGCTTATCTGCCTTGATTTTGATAGAGATGCTTAAGGGAGGTGTGTGGGCAAGCCCTGGCATGGGGCCAGGGCAGTGAACACCACAGCAGCATCCGGGCCGAGCTCCCCCAGCAGCTCTGGCAGGAGGGCAGCGCCTGCCACTTTCCAAGGAGAATTCTCTGTTGTTCCCAAATGTGAAGCTGCACCATGCACTGCCAGTTGTAATACTGCTTGCAAAGTCGTGAGTTTGAGGCAGTGGTTGGCGATTGCTATTGCATTAGACACAGTGATTCCCCATTTTGGAAAAATAAAAGTAAGGAAAATGTAAGGGATCAGAGCAGTCACCTGATCTTAGAAATGTCACACCCAGGGAATGAGTCTCTGGAAAGCAGGGTGAACCTCGTCAGTGGGGTACTTGCAGCTCACCTCTTAGAGCAGGTTTACTTCTTGGTGCCCAAAAACTGATTCCTCGGGTTCACATTAATTGTGATTATGTGAAATCTGCTGTTATCTCTTGGTTTAGATCAGGTGGTGGCAACCTTTAAAAGTAGTATTTCTTGAAGCAATCCTCTGAGAAATACTCAACTCAATTAGAAAATGTAACATAAGGATTATAGGTATTCCAGAGGGAGAAGGGAGGGAGAAAGGAGCCAGAGAGCTTGTTCAAAGAAGTAATAGCAGAGAATTTCCCAAACCTGGGGAAGGAGCTGGAAGTACAAGTAAAGGAAGGTAATAGAACTCCTGATTGCATCAATGTAAAAAGATCTAGGCATATATTAGTAAAACAGGCAAAAGTCAATGACAAAGAAAAAATATTAAGGGCAGCAAGGCAGAAGAAATGAACCTACAAAGGAGCTCCTGTCAGGCTTTCAGTGGATTTCTCAGCAGAAACCTTACAGGCTAGGAGAGAGTGGAATGATGTATTCAAAATTCTGAAAGACAAAACTTTCAGCCAAGAATATTCTATCCGGTGAAAATATCTTTCAGGTATGATGGAGAAATAAAAGCTTTCCCAGATAAACAAAAGCTGAGGGAGTTCATCGCCACAAGACTCCCCCCGACCCTTTACAAGAAATGATCAAGAAAGCCCTCATACCTGAAAGAAAAAAAAAGAAGACTTTACAAGGCTTGAGCAAGGAGATAAATAGGCAGACAAGATCAGAAAACTACAGCTCTCTATCAGAACAGGCTAGCAAACAGTGATAACATTAAAGATAAAGGGAAGGAAAACAGCAAAAATAACTATTATTGCTTCATTTTAACCACAAACTCACCACTCAAAATGGAATAAGTTGTGAAAACAATAACTTAGAAGGGGGAGAGGAGAGGGATGGAACCTGCTTAGACTAAGGGAATAAGAGCCTAGCAGAAAATGGACTGTCTCATCTACGAGATCTTTTATACAAACCTCATGGTAACCACTAAACAAAGTCAGAAGAGACAAAAATGATAAATAAAGAGAAAACCATCATAGAGAATCACCAAACTGAACTGGCAGTCCAAAATACACGGACGAGAGACAACGGACGTGCAGGACAACGGGAACAAGTGATGAAATGGCAGCACTAAGCCCTCATGCAGCAGTAATCACTCTAAATGTAAGTGGACTGAACTCTTCCATCAAAAGACACAGAATGGTGAGCTGGGTTTAAAAACAAGACCCGATAACATGCTGCCTCCAGGAAACACATCTCAGCTCTAAAGACGAACACAGGCTCAGAGTGAAGGGACGGAAGACGATACTCCAAGCTAATGGCAAACAAAAGAAAGCAGGTGTTGCCATACTTATATCAGATGAAGTAGACTTCAAGATAAAAATGGCAATGGGAGACAAAGAGGGGCAGTATATGATGATAAAAGGGACACTCCACCAGAAGGATGTAACGCTTATGAATATACGTGCACCTAACACAGGAGCACCGAAGTACGTAAAGCAGCTATGAACAGACCTAAAAGGAGACATTAACAGCAACCTAATAATAGTGGGGAACTTAACATGCCACTCACATCGATGGACAGATCATCCAGACAGAAAGTCAACAAGGAAACAGAGGAATTAAATGAAAAACTAGGCCAGATGGAATTAATACATACATAGAACACTCCATCCAAAAACAGCAGAACACACATTCTTCTCAAGTGCACATGGAACATTCTCAAGGATCTACCATTTATTGGGAAACAAGGCAAGCCTCAATAAATTGAAGAAGATTGAAATCGTATCAAGTATCTTTTCTAATCATAATGCTCTGAAACTAGAAATCAACCACAAGAAAAAAGCTGGGAGAGTCACAAATATGTGGAGACTAAACAACATGCTACTGAACAAACAATGGATCATTGAAGGAATTAAAGGAGAAATAAAAAATATCTCGACACAAATGAAAATGAAAATTCACCATACCAACTCATGTGGGATGCAGCAAAAGCAGTCCTAAGAGGGAAATTCATAGCAATAAAAGCCCGCCTTAACAAACAAGAAAAATCTCAAGCAATGTTAAACTACACATGTCAAAAGTGGAAAAAGCAGCATAAACAAAGCCCAAGTCAGTGGAAAGAGGGAAATAATAAAAATTAGAGCAGAAATAAATGAAATTGAAACAAACAAAAAAACAGACAGTAGAAAGGATCAGTGAAACTAAGAGCTGGTTCTTTGAGAAGGTAAACAAAATTGGCAAACCTTTATCCAGACTCACTACAGAAAAAAGAGAGAAGGCTCAAATAAATCAAATTAGAAATGAAAGAGGAGAAATTAGAATAGATAGCACAGAAATACAAAGGATTAGAATAGAATACTGTGAAAAACTATATGCCAACAAATTGGACGATCTAGAAGAAATGACAAATCCTTAGACTCATACAAACTCTCAAAACTGAATCAAGAAGAAATAGAGAATCTGAATAGACCAATCACAAGTAAAGAGACTAAAATAGTAATCAAGAACATCCCAAAAAATAAAAGTCCAGGACCAGATGGCTTGTCTAGATAATTCTACCAAACATTCAAAGAAGATTTAATACCTGTCCTTCTCAAATTATTCCAAAAAATTGAAGAAGATGGAACACCTCTTAACACATTTTATGACCCAGCATCACTCTGATCCCAAAGCCAGACAAGGACAACACAAAAAAGGAAAATTACAGGCCAATGTCACTGATGAACATAGGTGCAAAAATCTGCAGCAAAATATTGGCAAACCAAATACAGCAGTACGTGAAGAGGATCACACATCATGATCAAGTGAGATTTATACTAGGGACTCAGGGATGGTTCAACATCCACAAATCAGTCATTGGGAGACACCCCATTAACAAAATGAGGAATGAAAAATCATGTGATCATCTCAGTAGATGCAGAGAAAGCATTTGACAAGACCCAACATCAGTTTATGATAAAAACTCAATAGAATGGGTATAGAAAGACAGTACTTCAACATAATAAAGCCAAAAAATGACAAACCCACAGCCAACATCATACTCAGTGGGGGAAAACTGAAAGCCATTCCTCTGAGAACAGAAACAAGACAAGGGTGCCCACTCTCGCCACTCTTATTCAACATGGCACTGGAGGTTTTGGTCAGAGGAATTAGGCAAGAAAAAGAAATGAAAGTATCCAAATTGGCAAAGACGAAGTGAAACTCTCTGTTTGCAGATGACATGACTTTATATATGGAAAACTCTAAAGAATCCATCAGAAAACTATTAGAAATAACAACCACAACAAAGTTGCAGCATACAAAAATCAGTTGCATTTCTGCACTCGAGTAATGAACTATCAGTAAGAGAACTCAGGAATACAATCCCATTTACAACTGCAACAAAAAGATTAAAATATCTAGGAATAAATTTAACCAAGGAGGTGAAAGACCTATACAGTGAAAACTATAAGACATTATTGAAAGAAGTTGATGATGACATAAAGACATGGAAAGATATTCCATGCACATGGATTGGGAGAATACACATAGCTAAAATGTCCATACTACCTAAAGCAATCTACAGATTCAGTGCAATACAAATCAGAATCCCAAGGCATTCTTCGCAGAAAAAGAGCAGAGAATCCTAAAATTCATATGGGGCAACAAAAGACCCCAAATAATTAAAGTAATCCTGAGAAAAAAGAACAAAGCTGGAGGCACCACAATCCCTGATTTCAAAATATACTACAAAGCTATAGTAATCAAAACAGCATGGTAGTGGGACAAAAAAACAGACACAAAGATCAATGGAGCTGAACTGAAAGCCCAGAAATAAAACCACACGTCTATAGACAGCTAATCTTTGACATGGGGGCTAAGAACATAGAGTGGAGAAGGAAAGTCTCTTCAATAAATGGTGATGGGAAAACAGGACAGCCACATGCAAAAGAATGAAAGTAGAACATTATCTTATACCATCCACAAAAATTAACTCAAAATGGATTAAATACTTGAAGGTAAGACATGAAACCATAAAACTCCTAGAAGAAAATATAGGCAGTACTCTTTGACATCTGTCTTAGAAGGATCTTTTCAAATACTGTGTCTACCTGGGCAAGGAAAACAAAAGAAAAAATAAACAAATGGGACTTCATCAGACTAAAGAGCTTTTGCAAGGCCAAAGAAACCAGGAACAAGATGAACAAGACAACCCACCAAGTGGGAGAAAATATTTGCAAATCATATATCCAACCAGGGGTTAATCTTCAAAATATATAAAGAACTCACACAACTCTACAACGAGAAAACAAACAACCTGATCAAAAAGTAGGCAGAGGATATTAACAAGACATTTTTCCTAAGAAGATATAAGGATGGCCAACAGGAGTGTGAAAAGATGTTGACATCAGTAATCATCAGGGGAATGCAAATCAAAACTGCATTGAGATATCACCTTACACCTGTTAGAATGGCTATAATCACCAAGACAAAAAATAACAAATGTTGGCGAGGATGTGGAGAAAAGGGAACCCTCACACACTGCTGGTGGGAATGCAAATTGGTGCAGCCAGTTTGGAAAACAGTATGGAGATTTCTCAAAAAATTAAAAACAGAAATACCATATGATCCAGCTATCCCACTAGTGGGTATTTATCCAAAGAACTTGAAATCAACAATTGAAAGAGACTTGTGCACCCCATGTTCACTGCAGCATTATTCACAATAGCCAAGACGTGGAAGCAACCCAAGTACCCATCAACTGATGAATGGATAAAGAAGATGTAGTATATATATATAGTGGAATACTACTCAGCCATAAAAAAGGACAAAATTGTCCCATTTGCAACAACATGGATGAACCTTGAGGATATTATGTTAAGCCAAATAAGCCAGAGAGAAAGACAAATACTGTATGATTTCACCCGTATGTGGAAGATAAACTAACAGGTGGACAAAGAGAACAGATCAGTGATTACCAGAGGGGAAGGGGGTTGGAGGGCTGGGCATAAGGGGTAAAGGGGCACATATGTGTGTTGACGGACAGATAATAGTGTACAACTGAAATTTCACAGTGTTATAAACTATTATGACCTCAATAAAATAAAAATTGTTTTAAAAAGTAATACTTTTAAGTTCCTAGCCAGCCTTTGGGTTGGGCTGAAGATTTGAGGGCTGGGGCAAGATCCTGATCAGTTGGTGACACACTCTTCGTGGAGAAGGAAGGAAGGACGGGGCTCACTTCTTACGGCCAGGGCCACGGGTTAACCCGCAGCGTGGAGCTGGGGCTGACGGAGAACCTCTCAATGGAGCCGTCCACGCCGACAAGGTGCTGCCTGCCTGTTCGCTGCTCTCTGCCTAGTGCTTGGCGCATGGTGGGTGCTCGGTAGACGGTTATGGACGAAAGGAGTGACCTTAATGCGTTTGGACACTGAGTTTCCTTCTGAGGAGTGGTTCAGAGTTAAAGGATTCCCTCTCTGTATCAGGTGGGAGAATCCGGATCTACTTGCTGCCTGCTGCACAGGCAGCAGAGAGTAATTTCTTACTAATTACTGACCTCTGGGGGGCAATGGGATCTCAGTCGTAACTTTCTAATTTAATTTTTTTCCCTTTCTTTCCTTAAAATGAAATCCGCGAAGGATTTTCCATGTTCCATGCTTTCCCACCCCCACCCCAGAAGTCATCTTAGTATCCTCCTAACTCTTTTTTTACTCTTTTTCCTGCATCCTTGCTTTGTTCATCTCTAGCCTTTTATGCGTATGTCATTAGCTTTTCTAAATGGTAAGCTCCTTAGTAACAAGATGCGTGCTTTATTTTTGTTTTCACTTTGAAGTGTAAGACAGTCTCTAGGAAATAGTTGGGGGCAACTGATTTTTGACAAAAGGTGCAAAAGCAGTTCAGTGGAGGAGAGACAGCCTTTCAACCAACGGTGCTGGACAAAGTGGACATCCACAGGCAGAAATGTAACCTTGATCTAAACCTCACACCTTACTGAAAAATTAACTGAAAGTGAATTATAGCCTGAAATGTAGAGATAAAGCTTTACACTTTTAGGAAAAAACTTGAGAAAATCTTGAGTATCTAGGGCTAAGCAAAGAGTCCTTCAGACTTGACACGAAAAGCAGTCTGTAAAAGGAAAACTTGACAAATTGGACCTCATCAAAATTAAAAGCTTCTGCTCAGTGAAAGACCTTGTGAAGAGGATGAAAAGAAAAGGTACAGACTGAGAGAAAATGCTTGCAAACTACATGCCCAGCAAAGGACTCAGCATCTAGGATAGACAGAGAATGCTCAACTCAACACTGAGAAGCAGTCCAGTTAGAACTTGAGCAAAGGACGTGCACAGACATTTCCCTGAAGCGGATGTACAGACGGCCAGTAGCACATGAAAAGATGTTCAACATCGCTCACCATTAAGGAAGTGCAAATTAAAATCATAATTATATATCACTATACACCTATCAGAATGGCTAAAATAAAAAACACAATAGTGACAACACCAAGTGCTGGTAAAGACAGAGAGGAACTGGGGGGCTGGTGGGAGTGAGAAATGGTACAGCCGCTCTGGAGAGACAGCGTGGGCTGTTTCTTATAAAATGAAACGTGCAACTTCCGTATGACCCAGCACTTGACCTCTGGGGTGTTTATCCCAGAGCAGTGAAAATTTGTGCCCACACAGATTCACAGCAGCTTTATTTGTAATCACCAAAAACGAATCAGCCCAGGTGTCCTTCAGTGGGTGCATGGTTAAACAAACTGTGGTTTATCCATACTGTGGAATATGACTCAGCAGTAAAGAGGAACAAACTATTGATACAGAGAACAGCTGAGATGCATCTCTAGGAAATTATGCTGAGCGAAAAAAGCCAATTGCAAAGGGGTACGTGCTGAATGGTTCCGTTCCTGTAGCCCTCTTGAAATGACATTATGGAGATGGAGAGCAGATTAGTGACGGCCACAGGGAACCTGGCTGGGGAGGATGTCTTGAAAGGTCAACAGGAGGGACCTTGTGGTGATGGAAATGCTCTGTACCCTGACTGGATCAGTGTCAGTGTCGTGTTGTGATGTCACACCGTAGTTTTGCAGGATGTTGCCATTGGGGGAACTGGATAAAGAGCGCACGGCATCTCTGCGTTATTTCTTACAGCTGCTTTTGAATCTGCAGTTGTCTCAAAACGTTCAGTTAAAAAAGATAGTGGTAGTTCAATAAGGATCTGTGAGCTGAAGGCATAAATGAGTTAATAAATAGAAGTACTCATGTCTCTCCCCCCAGACTCGATGACTTTAGCTTGCTGTTGGTTGCTTTTCTAGAACTTGGTATCAGGATTAATATTTTTAAGATAAATGAAGCATCTCTGGATTAAAAAAAATGCTCTTGAGGACATCCTCTGTTTTGGTGATGTCCAGTAAAGTTTGCACTTTACTCCAACTTTTGCCTTTTATTGTAAGCCACCTCGCATCGTCTTTTGGAAGTAGATGGGATGCGAATAAAGAATGGTTTGGAAAGTCCCTCTGCTGCTGGCTTCTCCACCCAGCGATTTTGGCGTTTATCACACAGAGGGCACTGCGATGAATTAACTCGTTAACTAATTATTTTGGAACCACATCTATGCCTCGAAGTCAGCCAGGATTACAGAGTTGGTGGTCAATGCCATTTCCTCCCTTTCTTCAGTGAAGAAAACGAAAAGGTTTTGCCAGTGTTGCTGTAGCATCACTGACTGACTGTGACGGAAGTCACCAGAGCGGTGACTTGAGGCAGGAGGAGTTATTTCCTCCTTGCTGGGCAGAGCTAATATCTTTGGTCCCTGGTCATTTAAGTTGAGCCCCACCAAAATCAACTGGAAGTTTTGAAGGCTCAGTAATGGTTATTTATAAAAACAAAAGTCTCTGTTTCCACTCGTGCAGGGTCTAAAGAGAGTAGCCATTCGGCTTATGATCGCTGTCCTTCTTTTAACTTCATTAAGCAATCCCCTGGGACCAGACTTGGAAATAGTATGTCCCCCACTGGAGTTGAGCTTATGGAAATAAAAACGATTCCATGTTCAGTGGGTCTTAAGGAGCACAAACTTAGAAAACCCGTGACCCCATCCTGACCCTTCTCTTCCTCCTCCCATCCCTTCAGACTCATGTCTCTCCTTCCCTTCTTTATTATCTCTCAAGAGATTCATTGTCTCATGAAAAATAGTCGTTGAGTTTAATCTCATTTGGCCGCTCTGTGCTCGTGCTTCCTACTCTGCCCCGAGCCTCGCAGTGACAGGGTTCCACGAGGCGCTCAGCTCGCGGATGTGGAGTTGCACTAATTTGCTACCCAGCTACGGAAGGGCGGCTTTCAGTGGTGTGAGCATGTGGCTTTCTTTGCTAAATGGAAACACATTCACAAAGAGCCTTCAGCTCTTAGAAGATGAGTACTGACGGGGGCAAAGGGTTTTGTCATGTCCCCACCTCCTCTCCCTGCTGTTCTGGTCTCCACTTGGTCGTTCGCGGGCTTACGTGACTCTTACCATCTCTGCTGCTGGCGCCACCGAGCTGACGAACCCCGACACCAACTGTGATTTAGACATCGTCCGTGTCTTTGTTTTACAAGTGAGGGACTGGGCTTGGGGAGATGAGGCGCTTTTTGGAATCAGAAGAGTGGGAAGTCATATGGCTTCGTGCACAGATGGCTGGGCTGGGGTCAGGACCCAGCTTTGGCTTGAAGGAGCTGTGTGGCCCTGGGAGAGCCGCCTCCCCTCCAGCTCTCAGTTGTCTCATCTGTACGGTGAGGGAACTGGACTCAACGATCTCTGCCTTCCAGATGTTCTCTGCCTGCAGATCTCTGAGCCCACGTGGGCAAAGGTCGGCAGCTGAGACTTCCAAAGTGTGAGTTTTCTCCGTACCATCACAGGAGGCCCGTAGCCGTGCCGTCTGGTGAGATGGTACAGATTCAAGGAGGAGGCAAATGTTTTAAAGCCACTTTCTTCAGTGCTGTCTTCCTCACAGTGGTCATAGCACACGTTCCTCTCTCAGCTGTGGCCAACCCCAGTCTGTCTCTTGGCCTTCATTACTGCCCCAGGCCTGAAGCAAGACCCTGGAAGGAGTGGAGATCGTGTCCTTCCGTACCAAGGCGGGACTGACCTCCAGCCAGACTTGGGCAAATAGGACTGCTGCCCGGGGCCCAGAAGCCTTCCTGTGATGCTGGTTTTCCTGCTTGGCTTATTTTAAGCCGAACCCCGCCTGGGGTTGGAAAGGTCTCCCAGGCAGACTGAAAGATTCAACAGGTAAATCTGATACATAACCGAGCGCTTCCATGTATGTGTCACAGCCAGTTGGCATTAGAGAGCCCCAGGTGACAGCTGCAGGGCTCCGTTGCCCTGCATGTCCAGCATTAGCATTTAATTGTGTCCCAGGTGTGCACAGAGGCTCTTTGGCTTTTTGTAAAGCACCCCCTTGACAAAAACTACCAACCACCAGTGTGATTAAAAGCATAAGCTGAAAATGAAGGCGATCACTCCATCCGTTCCACTTCATTTCAGGAAATTCCAAATGGAAAAGGTGAGCTTTGTTCTCAGAGGGCCGAGAGGGAACCCGGTGACGGGCTCCTCTGAGGAAACGCTGGGAACTGCAGGCCGGCCAGCCACCCCTTTCCCATCTAGGCAGCATGCAGGGCAGGCCTGGAGGGAGGAAGGGCCGCTTATTCAAAGACGTTTGCAAGTTCGCTTCCTTGCAGCTCTGCCTTGGCCTATCCAGGCGTGTGGCCACAGGTTTGGGCTGGTTCGTAGAGTTCTGTTCCACTCTGATGGTTAGGGATGGACAGAACCCAGGCGGCGTGGGCAAGGAGAGAAATGAAACCCAGCCCAGTCTGGTGCACCTTGGATCCACGTTCTCCCCATTTCCCTCACTGCTTCTTAGTCCGTCTCGTGGCTCTCGAATCCTGATACATGTGGCATCTCTCTCACCCAGTAGCAGTATCCCTGCGCATCTGCGCCTTTGGAAGCGTGATGACTGTAGCAGCCACTTCAGAGAGTGCCTCTTCTCCTGGAGCCGCCCCGTGGTTCCCTAATCGTATACCCCAGATGGGCACCACCTGTTATTACACCTTCCCCTCCCCCAGTCTGTTTCCTGCGTCTGACTGTGGTTAGCACACACACAGTTCAAAATGCACTCTCTAAGCTGGCTTAGAATATAGTGCATTATCCTCTTTTCAAGAACATTTATTGGGTACCCGTATGTGTATGGCATTTTAAACAGAGTTAAACAAGGCAAGCCATGCTCTTTAGAAACTTACAACTTGCAACTGATCACAGCTGATGAGTTAGTTTCCTTGGGAATAGGTTAGTGAGGAGGAAGAAGATAGGAGATCTTAGCCCTAAAAGGACATCAGGGGTCACTTAATCCCACCCTTCACTTGGCAGGTGGCAGAGGGAAAGCAGAAGAGCTTGAGGATGTCAGTCGCACAGCTACTCCGTGGCTGAGCTGGTTCTGGATCCGCTTTAACCACGTCCTCCTGGTGCACTTTCTGTAGGAGGTGATCCAGCTGCCTCCCGTCCCTTTTAAACAAAGGTAGAAGATCTTAGTTGGATCCTTTAATAATGGGAAGCCCCGAAAGACCTTAGGAAGTTTAAAAAGAAAAGAATAGCTAGCTAGCTCTGCAGACAGGCAAGTGAGCACGGCTGGGAGTCCAGAGAGGGGAGATTTCGATGATCCAGGTGGGAGGTGGTTAGGACCAAGATCATAGAAATTAGAAAGCAAGGACACGGTTGGAGGATGGGACTGTGTTGTTACAGCCTCTGTTTGAATAGTGATGTGGAGCAGGCCTCAAATGTAAGGACTGTTGGAATTATTGCTAAGCCCCTAACCGAGGCATAGAGTTTGTTATAGCATCCTAAGCTTCTGTCTTCAGAGATGTGTGTGATGAAAACTGGCTGAGGACGCTGTATCTGAAGGCCTTCAGCAGTGCAGGCAAGCAGCTGAATAATGGCTTTGCAACTCGAACGTAGCTGTGGACGCGCTATTACTCGAATACAGGGGTGTGAGTGGGGTTTCAGACGCCCGCACTGCGCTGTACAAAGGCATCTGTGAGTAATGCCAGAAGGCTGACCCCACAGCGTTTCCCTGAGGTGAGAAGAAAGAAGTTGAATTCGAGTGGGAGGCGGGTGGAATGTGAGTTCTCGCTTTTCCAGCTGAGAAAATGCTTTACTGTATGCATAATCGACTCCGTACTGCGCTGGGGCTCCGCCGGAGAGGGCCCATCCCGTCCTCTTCCTCTCCGTTTTGATCCTGGAGTCGGCTGCAGAGTTATAGATGAAGTGACAAGGATGGTATCTTGATTGCATCCAGCTGCCTGGAGTAAGTCAAGGGCAGAGAGGCCCGCCTGGGGCGCAGCGCTCCCGGAAGGCTCCAGAGGAGCCAAGGTTCAGGACGCCTCTGACGCTCCTCGAGCGGCATGGCTTAGCGTGCTGTGACCCAGTGCCACCAAATTCAGTCCCTCTGGAGAGAAGTCCGGTAAGTGGCTTCAGCTAACAGGAAGAGGACTGAAATCTTAACAGCATTTAACCCTAAAACAGAGCCAATATTAGTATTATGGCTGCAAACGGGGGCTTGACAAGAAGAGCCCCTTGGGAAAGTGACTGGAAGCTCCTTTGCGTGGCTTAGGGAGCTGTGTTGACTCAAAGTGGATCCGGGGGGTGGGGAAGGTGCCAGCTGCCTGCATGCCCCCTGCCGCACCCCCTTCCCCGCCCCCTCACCCGTCCCTGGGTTAGTTCAGTTACTTGTGCTTGCGGCCCTTCAGAGGTCTCTCTGGTCCCATTAAGGTGAGTCGGTGCGTCTGCTCCTGGTGTGACGGGCAGGCAGGTGCTTGGTGCTGAGAGAAGGAAGCTGGCGGGGCATTCGCTGGAGCCTGCCCAGGCCCACAGCCCAACAGCAGTCACGGCTCGCAGGCTGTATCGCTGCTCTGGGCTCCATAAAACTGTAATAGTATCATGTTATTTTAATCTGCTGAAATACAACCCCCAGAGCTGAGAACACAGCGGCAGCACGTTACGCGTCTGAGGAAATGTCTGACACGGATTCATTTGTCTGCAGCTAGTCTGCTGCTGCCTGCGGCCGATTAGCTCTGTTGGTTACAACATGGTGTTAATGAGGCCAAGGTTGTGGGTTTGAGAGGCCTGCTAGGTGAGCTGGTTTCACACAAAGCAAAGCTTTTTCACAACCCCGGACCCTGCTCAGGACCCAGGTCAGACTCCCGTAAAATCGTGAGGGTGATCACAAGGAGGACCGGGCACGACAGCGTAGTGACTCAGCACACAGCGCTCACCCGCTTCTGGAAAAGCACTGTGGAACACGGCGAGTTCCGACTGTGATCTTCACACACGAGGGACGTCACAGCGTTGTTGGCGGTGACTGTTGACCGGTCCTGAAGTGGACCGCCTCTCTGAACTAAGGAGTGTGCTGGCTCTGGCCGCGAAGAAGAGAGAAAGCATCTTTGGTCCCTTCTCTCCTGCTCAGCTCTCTGCCTGCTGAGATTCTGCCCGTTGGCGCATTCAACAAGTGCTTGCGGCTTGCTGTCCTCTGCTGGAGTGCCACCACGAATCAGACAGGCTCTCTGTCCTCGGGGGTTTAAATTCTATGGGGGGCAAATAGATAATAAATAAGCAAAAAATAACCAAAACAATTTCCAAAAGACGAAGGTTTGGAGAAGAAAAGCCCAGGGTGAGTGGATGTGAAGAATGGCTGGTTAGCGGACGGTGTTCCCCTGGGATAGGAAAGTCTGGAGAGGCCTCTCAGAGGAGGGGACAGTTAAGCAGAGACCTGACTGAGAAGCAGCACCCAGCCTTTTGAGAGCTGAGAGAACGTGCCAGTCAGAAGAAATAGCAGGTGCGAAGGGCTTGCGGTCTAGTCCTGGGGAAAGAGCAGAAAGGCCACTGTAACGTGGGAGGACGTGGTAAGAGAGGGGCTTGGAGAGGGGCAGGCCCCTCAGGGCGTGCTCAGGAGTCTGGATGCTATTCTTAGTCAGTAGAAAGCCATTTTTTGTTTTGTTTTGGGGGTGGAACATTTCAAAGGCTTTGAGGGGATGTTATGGGTTGGAGTGTGTCCCTTTAAAAAAAAAATCCTAACCCTTAGTAACCGTGTTTGGAAATAGGGTGTTTTCAGGGGTAGTAGAGTTAAAATGAGGCCATTAGAGTGGGCCCGAATCCGCTTTGCCTGGCATCCTTATAAAAAGGAGAAATTGGGACACAGAGACATGGAGGGAAGACGGCCAGGCCAGGTGAGGACAAGGGTCCGAGTGACGCGTCTACAGGCCGAGGAACGCCCAATATTGGCAGCCACCTCCAGAAGCCGGAGAGGCAAGGAAGGAGCCTTCCCCGACAGCTTTTGGGGGGCGCACGTGCTGCCAGCAGCTTGGTTTTGGGCTTCCAGGTTTCTCTTGTTTTAAGCCCCTCAATCTGTGTTACTTCGTTACAGCGGCCCTGGCAGACTGAAAAAGAGGGCGCGCCGGCATGCTGGGTCTGCCCTTGGGAGAGCGGTCAAGCTCCTCCCTGGGCTCGGTGACACTCGGGTGTTGGGGAGACCTCTGCTGCCGTAGCATAGGACCGTATGACTTTTATATGTGTGTGGGTATATATGCGATGAAAATAATATTGATTTAAAAATAATATTTATATAATAGGATAGAGCCCACTGGTTGAATTACTCTGTACAGAATACCCTAATATTCTTTTAGGCATGGTCCTTTTAGGGATGCTCTGTAAATAATTATTTGGAAGCAAAGAGATGAGATAGAAGCCTGTGGCAGTAATCTGGGCAGTAGATAACGGTGCTTTGAGCTGGAGAGAGTGGTAGGAGAAGGGAACGAGGCAGTCAGAAGTAGGACCAGCAGGACTGGCTGATGGATCGGATGTGCAGAGGACGGAAAGGACGGGATAAAGGCTGCCTGCTAGCTTTGGGCTGGGGCAGTTGGGGATCAATATCATTTATTGAGATGGAGAAGATTGAGAGACTGGCTTGTCTGGGGATGAAATCGAGAGTCATACATCGGACATGTTGAATTTGAGATGCCTGTTGTTAAGCCAGTTGGAGACGGTAAGTAAGTAGAAGGTTATCTCAGGATTGTTCGGGGCCAGACATAAATTTAGAGGTCATCGGAGTATGGCCTGTATTTCGAGTGAACGAAACTGGACGAGATTATTTAGAGAGCTTAAAGGAGAGAGTAGGCCCAGGCCGGGGCCCTCAGGAGCTCTGGTTTAGTGGTCTGGTAAAGGGGGGAATCGGGGTGCTGAGACGGGGCACCAGGACCAGCTGGTCAATTGTCAGTACTCTTTAACGCTGTGAACTTCCTGTCTTTTAAAGGTTAAACTAAATTGTACAGAAATACATGGGGAAAGGTGTGGGAAGTACCCCACCAATATCCCAAATTCTGTTTAACAAAACTCTATCTGAGAACCTTTCCAAAGATGAAAATCAAGTGTGTGTGTTCAGTGTGTTACAGATTATAGAATCAGGCAGATTCTCCCCACTCGAGGCTTCCGAATGGCTGTGTGCACTGGAGAAATCGATTATTTTTAAGAAACAGAGACTTTGTAAGTCTTTACAGGCACCAAAATTTGCTATGAGTCAGGACAGTTGAAGACAGGGTTCCATTTCCTCTTCCTTTGTGCCTCCATTAAGGAGAGAGCCTATTTCCTTGGTCATACGCAGGACGTCGCCCACCGTGGCCCAGTTCAGGGAGCTTTCCTCTGCGTTACTTGAAATTTCCAATTCGGTTTTGATGACTCTGCACCGGGCTGCCGTCTGACCTGGGAGCTGACGATTGGTGTGTTTCTGTCCTTAGGTCTGGCGGGAGTTTCCTGACCGCCTGGTGGGCTACCCGGGCCGCCTGCATCTCTGGGACCATGAGATGAACAAGTGGAAGTACGAGTCTGAGTGGACGAACGAGGTGTCCATGGTGCTCACGGGGGCGGCTTTCTATCACAAGGTGAGGCGGGCGGCCGGGCGGGTGCGTCTGGTCTGCAGAGCTGAGGTCCGGGACTCCTTTCATCTGGTCCAATTTAATTTTGGCTGAGTTCAGAAAAAGTGTTCTACTCAAGGGTTAGGAAGCCCATGTTGTGTGATATTTTTGTAAAAGTAAAGTTACTGTTTTTCTAATTATAAAAATAATACATGCTCATAATAAGAAATATGGAAAATCAGAACAAATTTTATTGTATAGGAAAGTGACTTATAGTCCTGTCACTTAGAGATGACCGTTATTATTGTTAGATGTTTTTTCCAGCTTGCCTTTTCTTTATGTATTTATTTATTTATTTACATACACACAGACAGGTGTAAATGTTCTCATTAGCTGCTTTTTGCATGTATTATATTGTGAGTTTTTATGTCATTAACATTTCTTCGTAAACAATTTCTTCTTAATTGCTGATATGCCGTTATATTAATAGTTCATAAGTCAAGTAGAACTGTTCTTTCATCTTTGGATATTCAGAGCGTGTCTATTTTTTTGTTATTTAAATGATGCTTGATGTCTGGAGTTTCCTTTGTGATCAGTATTCATTTTCATGACTGTTTGTGCTTGTGATCATTATGATGCTTTCCTAGAAGTAGAATTATGTCAAAGGGAAGGAACGTTTTGAGGAGGTTTTCATATATATATTTGTCTGTTTTCATTATTGTTTGTGCCAATTTATACTCCCACCAGCAAAATATAAAACCTTCTTGCCGTATTCCCCCTTGCATGAAATATGTGGGGAAAAAAGTAAAATCAAACTTAGCTCTTTCAATAAGTGAAATGGATCTTCTTTTCACTTTGATTGGATCACTATGAGGTTGAAATTCCTTTTGCGTCTTCTTAGCCTGTTGCATTTCCTCTCCTGGGAATTGTCACTCCGTGATTTTGACTCTTTTTCTTAGGGACAGATTGAAGGGTCTGCATAGGACTTCAGAATATTCGGCTTGGTGCTAGGGTGCTCCCTGGGCCTGTGTGGTTTAATTAAACAGTAACAGCTTGTCCATTGTCCGCAGTGGCGTCAGAACTGGTGTCGGGAAGACGCATTCACCCGGCGCGGTTAATTTAACTCAGCTGTGTTTACATCGAGGCCTCTTGTTATCTCAGCACTGCTGCCCTCGTAGTTTTCATGGCTCTGGATCCAGAAATGGGTTTTTGTTCTTAGCAATAAGTAAATAAATAAGGTTTACAATTCTCCGGGTTTACTGTAATAGACCATGTATACTTCTTTTTTTGCTCGCGAATGTCTACACTTCTTGCATATGTGTAGGTTGTGGTAGTTTCAGAATGGCCTCATTTGTGTTTTAATATAAAAAGCACATCCTTTTGCACCGTCAATCCACCGTTAATTTATCTCCGTTCCTATTTGCAATCTGTGGAGAGAATGTAGAAAACAGGATCAAGCATTGTGACTCCAGGGGAAGGGTTTAGTAAAGATCAGCATGTAGTGTGTCTCTGGACAGTATTTATTAAACACGTGATACATTGATCGTTCCAAAGGGCCTGCATCCCGCAGGGCTTCACGCCGTTCCTCTCCTCTGCGTACAGTAGGTGGGGTTTTTGTTTTTTGGTGGCTTTTTGTGTGTGTGAGTGAGGAAGATTGTCCCTGAGCTAACATCTGGGCCAATCTTCCTCCATTTTATGTGTGGGATGCCGCCTCAGCATGGCTCGATGAGTCGTGTGTAGGTCCACACCCGGGATCTGAACCCACAAACTTTGGGCTGCTGAAGCGAGCACGTCAGCCCAACCACTACACCAGCGGGCCAGCCCGTACAATAGGTGGTTTTGAAAAGAATGGCAATGTTAAAGATGTTTGTCACTTAACCCAAAGCATTCTAATACTAGAAAGCTTGTCCCCAGGCACGGCTAGTTTTTACATATCAGCCACAGGGAACTGCTCTTTAAACGTTTCTTCTCTCTGTCTCACCTGACAGTATTTTAACTACCTGTACACGTACAAAATGCCTGGGGACATCAAGAGCTGGGTGGATGCTCATATGAACTGTGAAGACATCGCCATGAATTTTCTGGTGGCTAACGTCACGGGGAAAGCTGTCATCAAGGTAGGAGGCGTCGGAGGATCCTTGTCCAGCTCTGCCACCAACTTGCTTTGTGATCTTGGGCAAGTCTGTTTCTCTGAGCCTGAGAAGTTCTTGCGGCTAATATAAACCAAATTTTGGACTAGATGAACTCTGAGTTCCCTTTTAGCTTTCAGATGCTGTGGGAGACACTGTCACATTGTAAAACTGAATCTAGGCTCTGAGAATTTAAACATATTTTCTTTTTTTAATACAGTTTCTTTAGTTACAATTTTTAACCTCCAGTATCAGAGATAAAGGTTATGATGGTCAGTCTACAAATTGTGTTTAAAAAAATACTTAATTTTATTCTGAAAGCCGATATGAATCTAGTTCTGTTAGTTAAAGAATGCAGTTTACGTCTTTCTTAAGGTAGCCCATTTTTTTAGAGACTTTGAGAAGAAAGTACACTTTACACAGTTGTAACTATAGTTGTCCTAAATGTTGTTTTTAATTATTGATTACCAGTCTTTAAAAGTACCTTTCCCATAACATATTAGAAGCTGAGAGCACATGAAGAGCACATGGGGGCCTTGGTATCTGTAATAGATGTCTGTTTCTGAAATGTCGACTTGCTCAAATTGCATCTCTAGATATGGAGAGAGGGTCCACGTCTTGATAGGAGTGAAATCGTCTTGACCTTCTGGATTAGAATTCCATATCTAAAAATGGGCAATGCTTCACGGCCAGGTTCCTGTACTGGAATCTTCTGTCCTGGAGGCTTATCCTGGAAACATGGGATGGCGTTGCCCACTGATTCCTCCTGCTGTTAATTGATGAGAGGAGCCAGATTAAACCAAGGGACTCAGGAAAGCGGAACAGTCACTGTCTTTGCTCTCCAAACTTGAGCCAGTCTTCACCCTGTCCCCAGCTCTCTAAGTGACTCCGTCCACAGCTCACTGCGAGGGAAAGCGCAGACTGGAAATTGCGGAACTAGTTTTAAAGGACCCCCCTTATCTCCAGATTTACTTTTTGTCATGCTTCAAGATGTTTTCAGCTGTGCCCGCTGACTCGGCACTGATTCCTGGTGTTGGATGCGGTCTAGCCAGGCCTTAGGCAGCCAGCTTTCCTCCCCTCTGCTGCTTCCTTATCTTCGCTGGGTTAGGAAGGCAGCCTCCCCCAGTTTGCTAGAAAAAGCATTAGGAGTGTAAGGTTTGCAAAGGTGGGAGTGAGAGTCAGGGAAAGGATTCGGGACCCCTGGATTTTTGTCCTGACTCAAGGGACTTGCAGAACGACCTGGTGTCTTCAGGACCGCGCTGCTGCTGTGGCCTTTGCCATCAGCTGGAAGAGGGAGAAGGGGCCTGTTGGAACTCCGGTTACGGTGAAAGTTATGGGAAGCTGTATTTCATCGCCCTTATGGCTGCAAGAACAAATGGTGTTTATACAAGGACCTTGGCAGTGAGAAAACAGTCATTAAACAGGAATTAAGGAGCTTGTCATCACCACTTCTTTCCAGTTACAGAAGGCAAAAGCCTCCAAGCCCTTTTTATTGGGCCCTTGTGAGTTCTGCCGTGGGCCAAGCCAGACAGGACTGAATGGAGGAGCAGTGAGGGGTGTGGGCGCGTGCACGTAGAGGGAGCAGACGTCTCAGCTCAGAGCAGAAGCATGCAGAGTGGTGTCACGGGCGTGATTTTATTGTCCCTGGCACTGACGGCCAGGTGTGTCTTTGTGCTCCTCTGGCAGGTCACGCCGCGCAAGAAATTCAAGTGTCCCGAGTGCACAGCCATCGACGGGCTCTCGCTCGACCAGACTCACATGGTGGAGAGGTGAGTGGGCCTCTGCCCAGTAGTCTGCCAAGCCTCTGATCCCGATTTCCTGCCTCGGGCCTGTTTATGGGACTTTGTCGGAGATATAAGGACAGCAGCTGGTAGCCATAGTCACCTCCTTCTGCACTGTGGGAATTGGGTTAGTTCAAGCCCAGGTCACCCAAAGAATTAATTTGGAATGCTACTCACTCAATTTGTAATGGCTGGAAGGGTCTTAAAAATATAGCTGGCCTTAAGCTCCAGAAGCCAGACTCTCCGTGCGGACTAAGCAGTTAACCATCCACAGTCATTGGAAGGGAAGCTGGTTACTTCCAAGGAAATACTGGCTTGTTTTTCAGGGCAACGGCTCCATGTTACAGTAAAAGTTTGATTAGAGAGAATTAAACCGAACCCACCAGAGACAAGTTCCTTTGCTCACACGGCTAACACGCGTCCCAAGAACGGACTGGAAAGCACAGCTCTTTCCAGAGAGTGGAGCGGGCCAGCTCTGACCCTCCCTTTATGTCAACTGGGTCAGGTACACGACAGCACACCTTGGTGTGGAATGTGATACTAGGCCTTGTCGGTGAGTGTAAAGTGGGAGGTGTGTGTCTTCCCTGAAGGCCGTTGTAATCTTTGCGGTAGACCTGGGAGTTCTCGCTTGTATCCCAGAGGCCTCCGCGCTTTGAATCTCCTGAATCAGACCTAATTCCAAGCCAGCTCCTTACACAGGACGGCCAGCTTTGACGGCCAGTAGCACTGTTGTCAAGGGACCAGAGTGCACTCGGAGAGTGTGGCGGTGGCCTTATGGATTGAGCCGTCTAGTTCAAGTGTCCACAGGTCTCGTGTGCACCTGCTCGCAGTACTCAGTTCTGAAATCCGTCAGCCGTATTAAAATCCTTCAAGCCTGGAGGATTGCTTTGTACAGAAAGTTGTTTCAGTTGGCCTGGATTTTTCTCTAATGCTTACTCCCTCTTACTCTTACTTCTTACTCTTACTCTCTAAATAATTTCTTTATCTCTTTCATTTGTAAAAATCTTACCCAAATGACATGACTTTTACCAACGGTCAATGTGAGATAATATCCTCCTGTGATTTTAGAAATGTCTGTCAGTGGTTTTTTAAGGATCACAGTCAAGGGCAGTGACATGAACCGTCATAGCTCATTTGCAGGACCCCAATTTTCTATTAAAGCACACGAAATTGTTATTAAACCTCCCCCCACTCTCTGTGTTTGGGGAGAATTCCCGGCATAAAGCAATTATTTATTGTGTGGGCTTATTTAAATCGGTGGGGTTGTATGGTTCTAATAGGACTTGTGGGGAGTGAAGTTGACCTGATAATGGCCTTGACGTTCATACTGAGGCTAAACTCCTCTTCTCTGGTGCCACTGAGATCTTAAATGTCGAGACTTCAAGTGCAAGGTTTAAGTTGGACGTAATTATTATTAAACACTGAAGCAGGTCACTAAGGGAGGTGTGGCGGCTCCTCTTGCGGAGAGGCACCGAAAATAGAACAGGCCACTGCCCAGGTGTCGTCAGGCTTGAGTCAGGTTATATCAGAGCTTATAATTAACAACAACAAGTACACACACATATATATGTGTATATATACGTATACAGTGTGTGTGTCTGTATAAAAAACCTAATCCAAAGCTATATGTAGTCAGTGCCATAGCGAGGCTCAGAGATGATCAGAGGAAAAAGAAGTGACTGCTTGCCAGGTTGACCATCAGGATAATTTTAAGAGGTGGCACTTAAAGTGAGCCCTCCAAGGTCACTGGGATCCCAGCTAATGAAACTCTGGGCAAGAAAAGGAGATCCTAGGCAGGGCGCCTGGGTGGTCAGCAAGTTGAGGGTGTATCTGGCAAGCAGTTACGAAGCCCGTTTTGGCTAGAGCATAGATAGAGTTCTGGCCCATTAGTGCCAAACTGTGAAGGGCCCTGAATGCCCAGTTCAGGAGCCTGAACTTCGCTCCTCAGGCTCTGGTGAGCCGTTGAAGGCTTTTGAACAGGGATGTGTGATCAAGGTGCTGTTTTGAGACTGATCTGAAGTAGCGCACAGAACGGAATGAGGGTGCAGAGACTGAAGAAAGAAGACCAGTTACAAGGCACGAACTAAGCTGAGTGTGGAGAGGAAGGGACAAATTAAATTGCAAGAGATTTTTTTTTTCCCAAGGGAAGATGTGCTAGAACTTGATTTCCAGCTGAAGAGGTGTGGGGAGGTTATGGAGAAGGGGTCAACAGAGAGAACTTGGATTCTGAGTCAAGAAGAATGGTAGTACCTTTAACAGTGTGAATGATATGTTAGAGGAGACGCTAACGGGGGGCGGGGTGGGGTGAATGGTTGTACCTTTAGCAACGTAATTAATGAGGACAGGAGGAGATTTTAATCATGGGCAGAGTTGGAAAGCCATAAGGTAGGTGGTTTTGGAGTCTTGCCCTCTGTATTGGCAGATGTAGATATGGAGCAGACACTTGGAGATGTGGAACTAGAAATCTAGAAAGAAAATTAAAACAAAGATAGATATTTGGAAGACATCTGCCCAGAGCTGGCAGTTGACTGAAGGAAAGCCAAAGGCAGAATCTTTGTTTTTGTTTTTTTTTTTTTCGTGAGGAAGATTGACCCTGAGCCAACATCTGTTGCCAATCTTCTTTTTCCTTGAGGAAGATTGTCCCTGAGCTAACATCTGTGCCAGTCTTCCTCTATTTAGTATGTGGGATGCCACCACAGCATGGCTTGATGAGTGGTGTGTAGGTCCACACCTGGCTAACCCCAGGGTGCCAAAGCAGAGTGCACAAACTTAACCACTACGCCACCAGGCTGGCCCCCAAGGGAAGAATCTTGAGAAATCCTGACATTTAGGAGACAGAAAGAGTAACTGGAAACAGAGAAGCAACCACTGGAGAGGCCAGGAGAGTGCCAGGATCTACAGTGCCCAGAAGCGAGGGAGGAGCAAGGAGCAGGTGGGCGGGGAAAAGGCCTTTGAATGAAATGGTCATTGGCGACTGAAAAAATGGTGTCATGGACTGAAGGGGCTCGAGGGTTACGGAGTGTGAGTCTGTGGTGAGAAAGGTGGTTAGTGAAAGCAGACTACCCTTAGATTTGATGGGCACAGAAAGCAATCAGTCTTGAAAGCAGTTAGAAACTGCGAACTAAACTATTGGGATTAAAGATTGAATCACTGGGTTATTGAATAAGGCACGTAGACTGAGAGGGAGGAAGACATGGTTTTAAGCCATCTTGAGCACCAAGAGATGGAGTTACGAGTATAGAATTGTTCGTTTGTTTTATTTTTTCAACAGTTCCCTTTGCAGAATACATACTTTGCAAATTATGACCTTGTGTTGGGTTTTGTGGTTCAGTAAACTTATTTATTCTTATATTTGGGGTCTCGGATCAGAAATCTCAGTTGCGTAGGAGAGTAGCTTTTCCTACCCAGCATCTGGTTCCAAGATCTGCTGTTGGTTCTTTAAGAACCAGGAGAATTTGTAACTGTTCATCATGCCCAGTGGCTTCACCACGGGCAAGGCATTATGGCAGGCAGACAGTGCTGCTCTTAGAAGAAGAACAGTGTGTTTTGATGCAGGTCAGTCTTTGTTCAAATTATGAATTCGCCACTTGTTAGCTGTCTGACTTTAAGGAATTTGACTTACCGTATCCCAAACTTTAATCTTTTCATCTCCTAAAACGGGTATACTGATACCTGTCAAATCACCGTGTGTATTCATGGATTCAACGGATGTTTATTGAGCATCTTTGTACCGAGCGCTGTGTTCTGTGCTGGGGATGGATGAAGTAATAATACACGAAAGCGCGTGGCACGGTACCTGCAGCGTCACTTTCCTCCCCATTCTCCCCGGCATTGGTCCTGAAGCTCCTGGTTCCTTCAGGTAATTGTATGTGTTTGAAAGGAAAACAGAAAACCATTGGTCCTTTCTCCCCGAGATGCTTCCAGTGCTTCGCCTGTTCATACTTGATTAGAAAACCAACCCAGGGGCTAAGTTACTGACGGGGTCGCTGGACCCCTGGCACAACCTCTCAGGGGGCCACCAGCAACCAGCCACGCTCGCTGTCTGCCCTAACCCGTTCCCCAACCCAGACCCCGTGTGTAAGAAGAAGGTAGGAAGCCCCGGCAGGACCTGGCAGGAGAGTTAAGGACCTTCACCGTTCGGAGCGGCCAGCCGCTTCTGCAGTGCGGCTGTGTGGAGAGAAAGGAGCGCTTCCAGGCCCGGGTCAGCTGGGGGCAGCCGTCAGCAGCCACGCTGGCCTGAGCCCCATGGCCTCCTGCCTGTGGCCCGGCCCTGTTGGCAGATCTGGTTACAGAGGAGACCTTGTCCTCAGGACTCTCCAGGGGCCTGTGGAGCCCCTGTCCTCTGCCAAGAGCCCTGATTCTTCTCTAATACGCTACCTGTGCTGGGCACGGCTGGGCTTTGCTGGCAGAGTCTCTGGGCATAACTGGCAGCTGGAAGAATCTGTACGTGTTTACAGGCAGAACAACTGTCAAGAGTAAGACCTGGGAGAGATTTGCCTGCCACCGCCTTGACCCATAATAGGGGGCAGGGAAGCTGTTGTCGGATGCCGGCTCCATGCCATTTTGTTGAAACTCCTCAGTTTTCCACCTCTCTCCGCATAATTTGGAACCTGGGACTACCACCTCCTGAGTCTCAGAACGCCGCCAGCAGGAGGAAACTCGGTTCCCTGCGGGTCCCGGCAGAGCGTGATGACAGGAGCAGAGGCTCCATTGCCAGTGCGAGCCTTGGTCTGCAACCCAGCTCGCCCTTTCCAGCTCTGGGTCCTGGGGCCAGTCACTTCTCTCCCAGCCTCAACTTCTCAGCCCAGAGCAGGAAGCTGCTATAAGGCCACCCCTGGGCGTATAGAGGAGAGTGCTGTGAGGAGTCGATGAGGCCATCGTGTCAGTTACCGGGCTCGAGTTAGGTGCTCAGCAGTTGTTCATTTCCAGCCCCTCCCCTGGAGCCCAGGATTAGGCTCCTAAATCCATTTGTGTCATCTCGTAGTTAAGGCTTCAGCCTCAGGGGCCGGAGTGCCTGGGTTTGGCTCTGCGTCTTCCCAGCATTTGACCAGTTGCTTGGCCTCTCTGCACCTCAGTCTTCCTTCTGTAAAATGGGGATAATGAGGCCCTCCCTGGAGGCTTATGTGAGGATGAAGCGGTTACGAATACACCTCACACACTTTAACACAGCTGGGAACGTGCAGTAAATATTAGTTGCTGTCGATTTGTGGTGGTGGATGGAGACGATGGTGTTATTAGCTAGAAGAGCTCAAAATGAAATAGTAACACGTTTTTTTAGAAACATACCAACCAAGAGAACTGATAAAGACTGGCTTGTTAATGGGTTTCTTCCTGAAGCTCAAAGGACTCCAATAAAAACTTGATAAAATCGTTTGAAACGAGGCTTTTGGGATCTCCGAGGACAGAGGAGACTCCTTCGGGTCTGTGTCTTGAAAGTGAGCCCCATCTTGGCAGATGGCTCTGCCTCTGGCTGTTTGTTCTCATTGTAGCTCTCGGTGCCGTGTGCCTGACTGAGAGAGAGAGCGTTGACCTTTCTGAAGTCCATCCTTGGGGTCCCCCTGACTTCAAAAGTGGCTTCTCAGGGCTCGTTTCTGCCCCTCTGGGCTGAGGATAAGCATCCTCTTCCTCGTCACCCAGCCGTCACACTCCGTTGCCTGATGGACTAGCACTTCCCACCCGTGGGCCTGACCTGCTCACCTCCGAGCTGCAGTGAGCTGAAGCTCAGATCCAGGCGCCTTTTTCCTGTCGCCCTGCCTTCTCTTTAGCTGGCAGAGATGGGGTTAAGAACTGTTGGCAGCTAATCCACCTGGGTTTGAGGCCTGCTCGGACTGAGCTGGAAGAATGACTGGAATTTGAGGGGGAGGGGAGAAGACACTCTGACCTCTGCAGGCCTGTGGCCTCCGCAGCATCTCCTGTTCACTTTCTCCGCTGAGCCAACCCTCAGAGTTCCCCAGGTCACTTCTTCAGTCCACACCCTCCCGACCCTTGTGAGCACCTGGCCGCAGGCTGGGGTACTTGACTTACTTTTGTTGATGTTGAATATCATGTATTTTGCTCTCATCTCTCAGCCTCTTGAACGCTTTCTCTTTTTTCCCCCACCCCATCCCTCATCCGCTCCACTGCCCTCCCCCCGCCCCACACCCCGCAGGTCTGAGTGCATCAACAAGTTCGCCTCCGTCTTTGGGACAATGCCTCTTAAGGTGGTGGAGCACCGAGCTGACCCTGTCCTGTACAAAGACGACTTTCCTGAGAAGCTGAAGAGCTTCCCCAACATCGGCAGCTTGTGAGACGCGCCACAGATGGGGCTGAGCGCTAAGCTTGGACAAAGGAAGAGAACACGCTCCCACCAGCACTCTCATGTCAGGGTGGGGGTTTCAGACTGGAAGATGACCTCCTGGATCTTGGCCTCCACTCCCCTACTCTGCTTCCTCGAGAACAGGATCCTGGAGAGAATCTCTAAGCACCCTGAGCTGCACATCCTCTGTTCCAGTGTTTCTCATGATCTCCCACGGGTCCTTTGTGAAAATGCCAAATGGAAGCCTTGGTGGCCTGCTCCCCGATTAATTCCAGCTTGGGCTCCCTTTCTTTGTGGTTCCAGTATAACAATCTGAAACGCAGCTTCCATGACTGTAAGACGGCTGAGGAGAGAAACCTACCAGCCCGTTTAAGATGTGGGGACTCGTGTAAAAGGTACCCATGTCTCGCTTTTAGTCATTTCAAATCAGTGAGTTCTTTGGAAGAAAAGCCAAGCCCAGAATTTGGTGCAGAATCTTAACGTCTTGGGATTTGATGGGTGGATGCCTTTGGCCTGGGGCCCTGGGCTCGTGCAGCGGGAGCCCCGACTGCCGAGCTGGGTCTGTGAGGGCCATGGACTATTCGTCTGTGGTTTGGCTTTTTGATATGATTAAAATTATTTTTTATTCTTTTTTCTACTATGTCTTAAACACTGATTATTGGTAATCAAGGATCTGTCTGTCTTCTTCTGTGTGTTTAACTCCATCCTCTGGCCTTCACTCCAATCCCTGCCCGTGTCTGGGAAGACACGTGGCCAGGAGGAGTATGTGGTGCGTGTGCCTCTGATGAAGGAAGAACCCCATGCTGTAAACATTCTAAGAGAAGATGTCTCCCCAGACCTCCAAAGTCTGCCCCC
Organism: Equus quagga; assembly: GCF_021613505.1. Taxonomy (NCBI): domain Eukaryota; kingdom Metazoa; phylum Chordata; class Mammalia; order Perissodactyla; family Equidae; genus Equus; species Equus quagga. The sequence goes on from NC_060283.1 coordinate 24,861,589, forward strand.
TGGTCGGATACGATCTTTACGGATATCTTGGGGAAGAACAGAGGGCCTCCAGGAGCCACACCCTTGAGTCACTCCGGCTAGTACCATGTTGTACAAGTGGGGGGAGCTGCGACCCCACCCTAGGGGGATGCCAAAATTCCCTCCTTCTTTTGGTATAAACTTCACGTTAGCCAGGCAGGTTCTGGCTAATGTTAAATGCTGCTAGAACACTGCTTTGCAAGAATTGCCGGTCTATTTAAATCGTTAAATTTCAGCATTTTGTAATACTGCACATGTGTGAATTATAGCTCTGTAAGCCCAGTTGATGAACAAATCTACTCTGGCAAATGTTAGATGTTGTGGATTCGAAACAGATTTATCTGGCTCTAATATTAAGATTAGCCACAGTTTGGGCTTTAGCCATAACATATGTCCCCAGAACACAGAATACATAACAGTTTGCTTGGAATATGGATATGATTACTGAAACCCCGTTGTGTTCCAGTTGAAGTCGCGAATACACCACCCATTGTTCTGCTGAGTGACGTCAAGGTGAGCAGTGACTGAGCTGCGGTTCTGAAACTGGCAGCTTTAACTAGAGTCGCTTCAGCTGTCCCGAGCCTTTGAGACGTCAAAGAAAAATCCTGGAAGTGGCGAAATTGAAAGTGGAAATCGTGAGAGTTTCCTCTTCTTTCAGATTGAGGAGTAGCCTTGTGGACCCTTGTTGGTGGGAGGCCGAGGGACCGTCCCGTCCAGGTCGTTCATTTGCAGAGGCAGACGCTGGAGCTGCGAGCTGTTCCGCGTGGCGCAGCTGCGCGCACAGCTGCTTAGGACGCGCTTCTCATCTGGGTGGTTGCGTGCTGGTCAGCGGGGCCTGTGGGAAGGCATTTTGGTCGCATATTTATGGTACTGGGGAGGGTATGACAGAACCAAGAGAAAGGGATTTCTCTTGTCCCCCATTTTCCAGGAGCTGACACAGCAGATTCCTCTCACTTTCCTAGGGGTCCTTCAGCTTGTTTTCCAAGAGGCAGGGAAGGGGGCGGGGGCGGGGGGGCCTCACCTTCCACCCCTGCCCAAAGCCAAGCGCTGTTCTGGCGTGTCTGTGTGCTGTGTCACCCTCTGCCGTCTTCAGCACTCCGCCTCGCTGCTCCCATATTTCTGCCCTTTGTCACCTTCCTGAATCCACGACCTTGGTGGCTGGTTTCTAATCCAGTGCTCCCTCTCAAAGGGTAAATAGGGTTTTTCTTCTTCTTTTTAACCTCGTTAGCCCTTTGGTTTAGGAAGAGGAAGGCTTCAGTCTGAGATTCCTGGGAGCCCCGGGGGCTGGTGGGTGTGACTTTGTCACCTTCTTAGGGGTCATTGGACTTCTGAGGGTATTAAAACGCCGTTTAAAGTCCCTCTCTATGCCCAGGAATGCTGGGGGTTAGATCTCCTGGCACAGCATACAGAACTTTCCCAGGGAGTAATCTATCCTAGGCTCTTGAAGCAAGCCTCGAAGGTTCTACCCAGTGGACCGACGGGTGGTGCAGGTCTCAGGGAGGAATTCAGGACAGGAATGGCGCAAGTGATCCTGATCTGCGATTCAGAGGGCGCGAGGGGCTCCACCCCTCGTCAGCGTATTTCTGAGCTGCTGCCCAGCAGGCCTTGCCCATCAGCTTGGACCATCTGCCCCGGGGATGCCATAGGGCCTGGTTGCAGAAGCAGAACAATGATGCTAATTAAAATGTCATGCTCTGGCCTACAGCAGACAACAGCTGGTTTTAGATGAGGACGTCTTTTTTAAGAAATTGCGTCCTACTGGCCCGGATGGGAGAGGAACCTGAGCTGGCCCTGGCTGAAGTGTGTGCGTGAAGTCACTGCCTTTGCCCCCAGGGCCCTAACTGAGATGGGCCCGCCAAGGTTGGAAACGCTTTTTTGCTGGTTAACATTAGATAGCTGTTAATCTTTGTATCTCTTGTGTTTTACCAAGTCTCACAGATGTTTAGGCAGAAACCACCTTTCCTGAGAAAATTAAAAAGGAAAGTATCACCTTTTGTCCTCAGAATCTCCGATTCTTTCCTGCGAAGATGCCGCACTGTCCCCTCCTCTTACTCAGTGTCCTGGAGCTCGCAGCTCCGACCCTTCTGGCTGCTCTGTCAAAGCCTTAGGCTCTTCCAGCTGTCCTTCAGACTTGTGGGTCTTAGGGGCTGGTTTCTCTGCTGCCTTGGGAAGGAAGTGGCCCTCGTACCGGCCCGTGGGGACCAGGACCGGGGGCTGGAGGAGGCCAGCTGCCTCTGTGCTCTGATTTGCTGTGCTCCCCGCTTCTTCCTGGGATGGAAGGCTGACCGGAGTCTCCTCACTGCCGAAAGAGTGCGGGGTCGAGCCACCATGCTGGAGAGGTGATTGCTGGCTTAGAATCCAAGCCGCTTTGATGGCAGGAGGAGGAAGCAGGTGAAGCCAAGGCCGGGCGTGGGCGGTGCTTCAGTTCCCGTGGGACTCTTCCTGCCTCTGCAATCTGGGGATCCCATGAGAGCCCAGCGGGGAGGGCAGAGGGTGGTGTTGGTGCTTTCCCATCAGCCACGCGTCCTGAGCCTGGTGGGATCCCTTTGCTTTGGGGATAGTAGCTTCTGTTTTGGGTAGGATGCTTTTTCCATCTCCCTTGGCTCATGCCGTCTTCTGTGGCAGCAAAAGCAGCCCCAGCAGGCTGTTCCCCAGGCAGCCCTGGCACAGAGAGACAACGACAGAGAATGCGAAACTGGCCCCAGGCCCTTCCAGCCGCTTCCTGAGGAGCGCCTCTGGCGGGGCTGCTGACCGTCTTGGCAGGCACTCCATGCAGGGCGACTTGGGCGGCACCTGGAGCTTTCCACCGCCGGGCCTGGAGGGCGCAGCAGACCTGTGAGGCCGTCTGCTCCCCTCACCCCGAGCTCTGCTCCGGGCCCTGGGGCTCTGGGGCGAGGCCAGTGTTTGATACTCACATTTTTGCTCCTGAGTAAAAGCAGGGCCAGCTTTGGGCCCCATTATGCCCACTGTGGAAGGTCTGACAGTGTGAGAACAGGCCTCACGGAGCGTCTCCTGCAGAGGAGTTAGGCAGGCCTCTGCCCTCAGTTGTAAGGGTCTCCCCTCTCTAGGGGTGGGAGCAGTCTAGGCTCACCCACAGCCTCTCCCCACCTCCGTCCAGTGGCCTCTCAGGGACCCCCAGCTTCAGGCTTCCTGACTCCAAGTTCCCAGGCAGGGCGTGTGATCCCTACAGGCAACTCTGTGCTGTGGCTTTAAGGTCAGCCTCACCCTTTCTGCCAACACAGGGAAGATGGCCGGGGAGCGTGTGGCTTGTCGCCCAGCTCTCCTGGCCTCTTGTTTTTTATTCTTCAAGAAATAGTTGAGCGACCATCCTGGGTGTCTGGTATTGTGTTTCCTCTAATTTACCACCTTTTCAGGGTAGAGCATTTTCCTTTCTTCTCCCAGCTGGTTGGGTCCCTGCCTGCGTTTCTTCCCAGTCCCCCTGAAGGGCACAGAGCTCTCAGGCAGAAGACAAAGAGAGGACGATAGCTGGGCGGCTCCCGAGAGGTCGCAGGCGGCTGTGTCTGATGGAGCTTCCTCAGCAGTGCTCCATCTTGTCTGCAGCCAACCTCTCAGGGGCCGCACAGGGCGGGGCGGGGGGTTGGGGTGGAGAGCTGCCGCAGCCCAGGGACTGGAACCCATGTGTCTTCGACCCAAGCCCCCAGTCGGTCCACGTCACTGTCTAGAGCCTTCCCTTCCCAAGGTATCTGCTTGGGCTTTTCTTTATAGCCACCAACATATATCGTTAGCTACTACACCGCTAATAAACTCAGTAAGCGTCTAGTCTCCCGGTTATCACAGCTGAGGAACAAGCAACTAGTTACTGATGCAGTTGAGGTAAGAGCGGTTATTCAGTCGTTCAGTTTTTTCTTATTGTTCATTCATTCATCAAAATGTGCTCTTTGCCAGCCCTGTGCTAGGTCCAGGACATAGAGGGTTGAGTAAGACACTGTCCTGGTCTCCAGGAGCTCCGGTTCCAGTGGGAGTCCTTGAGCTCTGTCAGATGGTGCGAGCCCATCAGTGGCCTGGGACTCCACACACACACACACACACACACACACACACACACAGACACACACACACGTTTTACTCCCAACTGTAAATGAAAATGCAGATTCCATCAACACCATCTTCTCTGGTGCCTGGAGGATGCAAGGACTTTTTATTTCCTCTTCTCAAAGCCCCTTCTCTTGAGTGGTCCCCTAGCCCTTCCGGGGCCTGGAGGGAGTCCGCTCCCACGCCTTGGCTTCCTCAACCAGAAATCGGAGATGGCAAGACGCTTAGACGCAGGCTGGCGGAGTGGGGTGGTGTGTCAGGTCTCCTCCCACCTCCTAAGCGGGGCCTTTACTGATTGTACCTGGTGACGCTGGCAGCCAGCCCTTTGCCGGCCCCTACTTCTGCTCGCCCTGTTACCAGAGAGCTTGGGGTCTGGATCCTATCTGGCCCCGTCAGGGTGGATTACCGACGGAGCGGTTCTTTTGCCCCAGTCCCTTTCCTGTGCTATAAATAAGCCCCATGTTTATTTTCTTATGTTATTGAAATGAACACTTGGGATTTGGGCCTCTTGACGAGTCCAGAGAGCGTCCATCCGGTGCCTGGTGAGGGCCCTGCGCGGCTGGCTGCTGTCTGAAGCTATTGGGAGTGCTCCCCGTGTGTTTTGGATGTGGCTTAATTTCAATAGTAAGGGCTGAAGGCAGCCCCGTATCTGCTGATTTTCAGGTTTCAGCTTTCTGCCAGCCTCACCGCCTGCTTAGAAGTAAAGTTGTGTTTCTCATTAAGGGGCTAACAGCCACAATTGAGGTAATTAACGAAAATTGTGCCTTGGTGGCACCAGCTCCTATAGGATTTCCAATAGTCTTTCTCTCTTAGGTCCTGAAGGACTTACCTTCATCTCCTCCCTTCTGCCTACCCTGCACTCAATCTCTGTCCTGGTTTCTGGCTGGAGTCCCAACAATTTCTCTCTGAACAGCCTTGTTCTTGTCACCAGTTTGGTCTGATGTATTGACAACTTGGCCGAATGAGGATTCCATTAACTCCATCTTCTCCAGTGCGTAACAGGCGAGGATTTTTTTTTCCCCTTATAGCACCATCCAGTTGCCAGTTGTGCCTTGGTCCTTCTTGAGAATTTGTAAGGGTGAATGCCCACTGGTAACAGACTGATGCTCCTTTAGTCTCATGGCTGCATCCTCCCAGTGGAGAGGGTGACCTGGGACAATGTTGGGATAAAAAGGAAACATCTGGCAGCCCAGTGCGGTGTATTATATGCTGTGTGGAAGTCTGGGAATTAGGAAATGTTCCAAGTTAGGACATCATAAGGAGTGATTTCTGGCTCCTTCAGGCTTTGATGACACTTCAAAAGTATCCAGTGAGGCTATGAGCAAGACAGCATTGTCCATCAGAACTTGTGCTAAGGATCGTTGTCTGCTTCTCAGCATGGATGAGCCTGGTATGTCACTCAGTAGAGAAATCTTTTTGTGGACACAACCTGAACCTGGAATCTATTAATGAGGAGAATTGCATCTAACAACCAGATTTAATTCTCTTTCAGAGAAGGGACCAGGAGAATGTAAATTTTCACTCATGTGTTTGTGGTCTATTGAGTCCTAAAGAATCTTTTTCCTTAAAAAAATAAAAAGCCTGATGTGATGGATTCATTCAATCAATCTTTATTGAGCACTTATTATGTGCCAGACACTGTTCCAATGTGAAGATGCTGCATTGACCAACACAAAGTGCCTACTCTCATCAAGTTCACATTCTGAGAAGGAAGACAGCCAAACAAATAAATGAGTGTAATTTCAAATGGTAGTAAATGCTATGAAGAAAATAAAGCAGAGGAAGAGGAGATAGATAGTGACTTGGGCCTGAGGAGGTATTTTAGATGGTTTGGTCAGAGGTGACATTTAAGCTCAGATCTAAACGCTGAGAAGGAGTGAATCGTGAGGACCGGGCAGAAGGAAGAGCTAGCATAAGGGCCCTCAGCCAGACACAAGCTCCGGTTGTCTTAAGAAGAGCCAGAACTCCTGTGTGACCGCAGTGCATCAATCGTGGAGAGCATGTTACAGATGATACCAAAAGTAGGCCAGGGCCAAATTGTGTTGGGACCGTGTAGGCCAAAAGGATTCTAGATTTGTATTGTAAGTGTGATGGGAAGACACTGGAAGGTTTTAAGTAGAGGAGTGACATCTGAATGGTGTTTGTTTCAAGATCATTTCAGCTGCTGTGTGGAGAGTAGGCTTTAGGGAGCAAGAATGAAAGGAAGGAAATCCAGAGGCTGTTTTAGGGAGCCCAGGTGAGAGGTGGTGGTGGCTTAGACAAGGGTGGTGGTGGCAGAGGGAGTGAGAAGTTACATCGGGAGTAGAATCTATTGGATTTACTGATGAACATGGAGATGAAAATAGCGGATTCACAGCTAGCTCCTGGGTTTTTGTCCTGAGTTCCTGTGTGAACCATTAACTGAAATATGGCAGACTGGCAGGAGTGAGGCCAGGGAAGCATTGAGAGGGAAAATCAGGAGCTCTACTGTAGACATGAGCTGTCTGTTGGACATGTAAGGGGTAGTGTCATTTAAGCAGTTAGAGATCTAGAACTCGAGAAAAGTTAAGACTGAAAATATAGTTGGGATTTAAAATCATAGGACTGGATGAGATCGACCAGAGAGTCAGTATAGGGAGAAGAGAAACGGACTGGGGCCTGATTGCTGGGCCCGCTCTAACATTGCAGTTAGAGAAGAAAAGGAAGAACCAGAAAAGGAGGCTGAGGAGTTGACAGTGAGTTAGAAATAAAAGCAGGAAGCTATCTGTAAGACAGACTGAGAAATTAAAGATGCACATTGTAAACCGTAGATCAGTCACTAAAAACATTTTTGAAAGAGGCATAACTAATAAGCCAATACAGAGATGGAATACCAGAAAAATACTCAATCAAAAAAACAGCAGGAAAAGGAAAGAGTAAGCAACAGATGGGACAAATAAAAAAGTAAGAGAGTGTACTTAAACCCAAACACGTCAACAATTATATTAAGTGTAAATGGTCTAAGAATTTAAAGGGCAGAGATTATCATTCTGAATTAAACAGCAAGAGCAATTATATGCTGTCGACAAGGAAAACACTAAAATACATTTAAAAAAGTAAAAGAAAAAGATATGTTACAGAAACTTGAGTCGTAAGAAAGTGGGAGTGGTTATATCAATAATGAACAAAATAAGCTTCAAAACAAGGAATATTGCCAGGGAGAATGAGGAATATTTCACAATGATAAGGGAGCCATTCATGAACACTGAACAGGTAATCCTAAATACGTAGGCATTGAATAACAGTGCTTCAAAATACATAAAGCAAAAACTAACAACTGAAGGTGAAATAGAAAATCCACAATTATATTTGGATGCTTCAACACTCCTCTCTTAGTACGTGATAGAACAAGTTGGTAGAAAAATCAGAAAGATATAGATGACCTGAATAACACTATCAACACCTTGGCTTAATTGACAATTTCAGAACACTTCACCCAGCAATAACTGAATATCCTCTTCTCAAGTGCACATGCAACATTCACCTCAAATGTGTTGCACTGTAAACCTCAGTAATTTTAAAGGAAATGAAAACATAAAAATTATGTTCTCTGATCACAGTGAAATTGAATTCGAAATCAATAACAGATATCTGAGGAAATCCTCAATAGTGGGAAATTAAATAAGATATTTCTAAATAATGCATGAGTTAATAAAGACAGAGAAGAAATTAGAAAATATTTTGGGCTTAATGAAAATGAAAACAGTGTATCTCAGTGTATGGGGTGGAGTACCCAGAGATCTGTAGCTTGAAGTGCTCAGATTAGAAAAGAAGAAAACTAAAATCATCGATCTAAGCTTCTACTTTAAGAAATTCGAAAAAGAAGAGTAAATTAAATCCAAAGTAAGTAGAAGAAAGAATAAAGAGTGGAAGTAAGTGAACTAGAAAATGAACAAACAAGGGGAGGAATCAAACAAAAACTGGTTCTTTGAAGAGATCAGTAACTGCTCTGGACTGTTCAAGGGGAAAAAGAGAGAAGCTATGAATTAACCAGTATCAGGAATCAAAGAGGGGACATTCGTACAGATTCTAAAAATATTGAAAGGAAATCCATAGGAACAACTTCATAACAAAATTTACAACATAGGTGAACGTAATCCTTGAAAGACACAAATTGACAGAACTGCTTCAAGAAGAAATAGAAAATCTGAATAGCCCTGTGTCTGTTAAAGCATTCAAATCCATACTTCATAACTTCCTGCAAAGAAAAATCTGAGTCCACAGAGTTTTGCTGGCAAATTCTATCAAATGAGAAATAATCCCAGTCTTACACAAACTCTTTTCAGGAAATAGAAGAGGAAGAAATATGTCCCAAGTCATTTTACTTGGCCATTATTACCCTGATACCAAAGCCAGACAGAAACATGACCAAAAAGGAAAACTGCAGACCGACAGCCCTCCTGAGCATGGATACACGATCCTTAACAAAATATTAGCAAAATGAACCCATCCGTATACAAAACAGATGATACAACAGGCCTAAAGAATACAAAGTTGGTCTAACGTTCGAAAATCAATACCATTCACAATATTAATAGAATGAAGGAGAATATGCTCATCATTATCTGAGTATAGAAAAGGCATTTGACAAAATTCAACACCCATTCATCATTTAAAAAAATCCATAGACGTAGGTGCATGCAAGGCCTTGTACACAAATGTGCACAGCAGCTGTGTTCATAGCAGCCAGAAATGGGGAACAGCTCAAGTGTTCGCCAGCGGATCAATGGGTAGATAAATTGTGGTCTAGCCACACAGTGAAAACAACTCAGCAATAAAAATAACAAGCTACCGAGACAGGGAACATGGATGAGCTTCCAGCATAGGTGGGCACAAGAAGCCAGATACCAGAGTACATATGGTGCGTGCTTACAGATGTGCCCTTACCAGATAAATCCGGTTCACTTATGTGAGGTTTCACAACAGGCAAGGCTGGAGTGGCGGAAAGTGGAGTGCTGGTTGCCTGGGCTGCAGCACAAGGGAGCTTTCTGGGGTTCTGTGTTTGGATTGTGGTGCTCGTTACACGTGTATGTGGATCTCCAGACTCATCCAGCTCTACACTTAAAATTGGTGCATTTTGTGTTATGTAAATTAGACCTCAATAAAGACGGTTATCTTAAATGGTGGTTAAAAACTGTCATCTTGCCCCGTTCCTTGATTTTGTCGCATACTGGTGTGGTGTCCCTGTCCCTCCTTGACCTGGGCGGTTGCTTAGGGCCTCGGGATCTAGGCCGCCTCCAGGTCCGTTGCCCCAAGGTGATGTTTTCTGTTGGGTCCTTGACGTGGAATGCAGGCTTGCCAGCCGTCCAGCTGACATTTATTAAAAGCTTGCTCTGATACTGTGCCTGGTGCTACAGATAAATAGGTGAGGAAGACAGCACGTCCCCCTTCAAGGAGCTTACAGTCGAATTCAGTACAGGAGGTATGTCACCGACAGCCCCATCTGCTCTGTGAGACCCTGCACAATTCAGGGGCAGTTGCGCACGCTCCCCGCAGCGGAAGGAGAGCGCGGGTGCTTCCGGCTCGGTGAAGGAGGTGACACCAATAGGTGGAGATGGGCCTTTGGTGGGCAGGGCTGTGCTGGGAGGTGGGGCAGGTGCACGGACCCGAGGGGAGGATGAGGAGACAGGAGATGGGAAAGTATGAGTGTCCGGGATTTGCTGGTGCACTGAGTCCAGGTTGGGGAGCTCCAGAAGACGAGGCCGGGTAGGAGTTTAGGGCTAAAGAGAAGAGCTGAAATGCCGCCTGTAAGCAGAGTGAGGGCTTTCAGACGAGTGGGCCCGTGAGGGATGTGAGCACAGCCGGTCTTTGGCACCATCACGTTGGCATCAGTGTTGATGACAGAGTGGAACAGAGAGGGACTAGGAATGGAGAGTAACCACTTAGCAGTAGCCTAGGTAGTGGACCCATTTGGGAACTGGCTGCGACCTGCTAAGGCTCTTTGGGATGTGCGGATGGCAGGAGCAGCCTCTTGTCTGTTTCTGTGCCTGCCCCTCACCCTTATAACACATACCAGCCACGTGGCTTGTTAGAGACTGAATTGCGTCCCCCTGCAAAATTCATATACTGAAGCCCTAACCGCCAATGGGACTGGATTTGGAGATAAGGCCTAGATAGAGGGAATAAAGGTTAAGTGAGGTCCTGCGGGTGGGGTCCTCATTCGATAGGATCGGTGGCCTTCTGAGAAGAGGAGGGGACTCCGGAGCTCACCCTCTTTCTGCGTGAGCACAGAGAAAAGGCCGTCTGAGGTCACAGGGAGAAGGTGACCGTGCACAAGCTGGGAAGAGAGGCCTCACCAGAAACAGAATCTGCCAACACCTTGATCGTGGACCTCCAGCCTCCAGAACTGTGAGAAAATAAAGCTCTGTCATTTAAACCACCGTGGCGGGGGGATTTTGCTATGGCTGCCTGAGCAGACTAATACACTGCTTGCCACCAGCTCCCTCACCAGCCCGCCTTTCCAGTCCCATAAATATGATTCGGGGGTTCCCAGTGCTTCATAGTATGGGGACACACTTTGTGAAAGAGTACCCCAGCCTTGGCATCCTGCCCTCAGCCACTAGGATGGATGTCAGCCCCCAGGGCCCTTCCCAGTCCCCAGAGGGCAGGATTCGTCCTGTCTGTACAGCTCTTCACTATTTCCAAATGCTTTCACTCTTTTGGATGTCATAGCCACCCTGTGAGATAAGCAGGAAAGAAGTGGTTATCCCCATTTTACAGATGAAAAATTTGAAAATCAGGATGTTAGTGGCTTGTCTAAAAGAACTGAGCTAATATGTCGCAAAGTCAGTTTTTAAACCCAGGTCTCCACACGGCTTCCTGGCCTGCGCTTTTCCTTGCTCTCGTCTCAACAGAGCTTTCTGTCCAGACCTGTCTTGGAGAGGAGATGTGGGCTGATTTTGTGGCTCATTCCTCAGTCTTAGCCCCTTCTCTTGTCCTCCCAACACACACATGCACACATACAGACGACACATGCACACACACGCACGCACATGCACCCATTTATTTTCGTTCTTTCTCCGTAATGTAGATTGGCCTTAATGTCATAGCGACAGGGAGCTCCTCCCTTGTCCACAGAGCCTGCGGAATTACAGACATACATTGTGGGTAGAGGACAGAGAAAGGATGCGGGGGGAGGCTTGTGATGTAACCAAAAGAGAAATCCCAGGAGGCGTGGCAAGAGTGTGTGGCCTCTGCACATCTGACGGAGCCCTGGCCGGGGCTCCAGGGGGATCCCAGCAGGCCCCAGCGTGGGTCTGCTCCCAGCCAGCTAAGGCAGCACCTTCACACATGGTGAGCACATGGTCATGAGCTGAAGCGCTTTTCAGAAGCTTGCCCTTCCTCAAGCCTGTTGGTCTGTGTTGAGCTAAAAAAAAAAAAAATCTGTTTGGAATCAGAGAATTCCTGGGAAAATGTCAGCCCTCACACCCCATTGTCTCTGGAGCTGGCGCGCATCTTGTCACTTCGGAGCACACACACAGCTTGCAGGAAGTCCTATTTTGGGGAATGGGCTGTTTGTGGAGGGCCTATTGTTCCCCAGCTGCTGAGTGTGCAAGTCTGGGCGTGTGCAAGGAGAGGACCACCACTACTGCCCCGCCCCGCTCCCCGCCAGCCAAACCGAGCACTTCTGCCCATACCCGGCCCCGCCGGCTCGTGGCGCCCTGAGACAGCTGCGGCACAGCGGGATTGGCGAAAAACTGAAGGCAAGAGCAGCTTCTACTGGGGTTGCACCCAAGCACAAAAGAAACCATCTGCCGACTGCCCCTGAGGCTGGGTCGGTGTGGAGGGTTCAGGGGCACGCGGCTCGTCCAGGGATGACTCGGAGAAAGCGGGGATGGGACGCAAGGTCCTGTGGGAAAGGTCTAAGATGAGCACCCTCAGACACAAGACCTCTGGGTCATCTCGGGGAGCTGGCCCAACCCCAGGACCCCTAAGGGGTCAGGCTTCCTGTCCCGGCCTTGGCTCGTCACAAATGCACGTGGCCCCTGGAGGAACAGGCTAGGCAAGGTCCAAGGCTGAGCAGAGGCTCCGCGTTCACTCCGGGCTGACCTCCAGTCGCCTGAGCAGACGCCTCTCTCTAACGTGAATCCCCGAGTCTTTTCTGACCTGCCTTTTCCCGCCCCGAGCTGAAACGGAGCATCTCCTCATTTCCTCCCTCCCATTCCCTCACTCAGTTATTCAACATACTTATTTTCCGAGGCATTTGGACGGGACCAGAACCGTCTTGCCTCCTCTTGGAGCTTTCCGCGCACATGGGACAGGCGGGCAGGTCAAGAGGTAACCTACACAGCACCACGTGCCGACATAGTCTTCTGAGCAGTGCTGTGGAGCACAGAAGTGACCGGGGGAGGCTGAGGTCAGGGCTAGGAGTTAAGAAAGAGCTGCATGGAGGACGTTGTCATTTGGAGAGAACCTTCGAGAAGGAACAGGCGTCCTCCCGGGGGAGGGTCTGCGGAGAGGGCACAGCCCTTCTAAGCAGAAAGATGGCAAGTCCAGGAAGGTGGCCACGTGAAAGGCCCCGGATGGTCCTGGGGCCAGACAGGGAAAGACTGAGCCACTAGCAGGGTTTGAGGAAGCCCTGCCGGCCTTGTCCTCCCAGAGGCACAGTCCCAGGGAGTGGCCCGAACCACCTGTCAAGCCACCCCCGCTCCGGCAGCTGCACTCATCTGGTATTGGGGTTGCTCAGCTCCCACAGATGGAAGTCGGGGTGCGAGGCAGCCCCCCACGCCCACGGCCCTCCCCCTGCTTCGGGTCCTGCCCTGGGACAGGCAGCGATTGGGGGTGGAGCATCCACGTGTCACCATGACACTGAGCCCCACGAGATGACGGGTCATTTTTAAAAGCAAGTTCCCAGCCCAGGCCAACCTAAAACCCCGCCGGCTCTAGATGCCCTGTGAACGCTCTCTGCAAGGGCGCCCAGTCTGAGATGTGGCCCTAAGAAAGCTGCCTTCCAGGAATCAGAAGCCAGGGTGAAAAGGAGCTCCTCTCGGATCACAGCTGGGAGCCCGAGGGAGACATCTTTCTCCTGGGAGTAGCCGTGGTCCTTTATGTCACTGTGCCGCCTCCGCTTACAGAGCCCACGCACCCGTCCTGTCTGGCTGATCCTGCCCTGGCTTGTTCCCCTCCTTCAGGTGTGCAAGCCGAGCGTCAGGTCGTTTGGTGAACAAAGATGACTCCCCTCTCCGCTCAGGGAGCCCTGGGGCTAACAGCCTCGTCCCTGAGTCACCTTCGTGCTGGACAGAAGGGAGCCTGTGTCCGGCAGCAGAACCTGGGCCCCTCCCCTCTTCCTCATTTGTTTTTGGAGCTTTGCTTTACAAATCATCTGGCCACCCCTCCTGCAAGTTCCCTCAGCCGCTAAGAATAGAGCCAGGGCTGGGAGCGGCCCCTCCCCGAGGCCCATGCGGTGCTCTGTGCCAGGCAGCCTGGCCCCTACGCCCTGGACCTCCATGCTCTGGCTCTCCCTTGCTCTCAGAGCAGCTCCTGGAGACAGAGACCAGCCCGCAGGGACATCGAGGAGCGGAAGGAAGGGCTATGCTGAGCACACCCGAGATGCAGGGGCCGAGGGGAGCCACCGCTGTGCCCCCCAGGGCAAAGGACTCGGGACCCCTCCCCGCCTCTTCCCCTCCACAGCTTGCCCGCTATGCAGGCAGGTCCTCTGGGATGAAGGGGTGTATCCCAGACCCTCGCAGGCCACGCACCCCCTTCTTTGTGCAGGGGCCTTGGCCGGCCACCTGTTGTTAATCTAGCCCTGGTAATCCATTCTGTACTGTGTCAGCAGTTCAAAAGGGCACTGTTAGTATTTTTTGCCGACTTCAATTAACGTGAGATTTCAGAGGCCCCTCTGATCGCATTTCATCTGTCACAAGTCAGGAACAAAACAGACAGGTTCCAGTTGAGAGAAGGAGGGAGTAGGCGTTTATTGCAAACAACAACCAAACAGACAGTTTGGACTGGGCCCAGCCGGGTGCCCTGGGAGCGTCCAGCTGCTTCCACTCTCCCTTTGGCCCCACGCCTGGGCCCCAAGTCCCCCCCTCCTCAACACGCCGTCCCCCAAAAGGATGTAAGTGCAATAACTTACTTAAAAAGTCAGGAACGTCTCCTTTTAATATTTCGCTATAATGTCGTTACATGGTGGTATAGGCCGTAAAACTTTACAGAACCGACCTGAATTTTTTTATACATTTTTCTGAATTTTTAATGTATTTTTAATATATATTTTTAATATTCCACCCCAGGCCATTAAGCTAAAGGAAAAGTTGCGTTTATACAGGGTTAAAATATCTTACAGTGGGGAACAGTCCGTACTGGCCGAGGTTCGTGCTCCGTCGGCTGTCTTCAACCCCTGCGCACCCCAACGGACTCTTAGACTCTGAAAACTGTCCTTCAAAATCAGTAGTATAAAGACCTAGCTCCACGGACGTAAGTGAGGGGGGAGAAGGGAGAGGGCAAGATTAGGTCACGGCGTGTTCTCTGGAATTCTTTCTTCCCTACAGCATCCTAATGAAGTGTCAGTGTGACTTTGAAAAGCAAGGTTTTGTTGTCTTCTCCTTTCCCTCTTTTATGGTCGTGGATTATTCTCCTGGGGCCCAGGTTGCCATTCATCCTCCCCGAGCTGGACCAGTTTGCCTTTGCGCTTGACTGTTGTGCGCGGCAAGCAGCCCACAAAGCCCAGAGCATCTTGCAAGATGGTCTCCCGACAACCCAGCCCAGAGCGCGAATGGCGGCTCTGTAAGGAGGGTACATGGTAGTTTTCATGGAAAAGCTCCTCTTGTCCACCCAGCCGAAATGAGGGCAGAGGGGACACCACGGCTGGGCCCAGTGCGGCCACGGCAGTGTGTGCTGGGGACCCAACCCATGCCTGCTGCCCCCGCCCCCTTGCAGTGTCTTTGAACTAACCTGGCCGCCGTGCTCCCCACAGCTGGAGGCATGACGGTGAGAGCTGAGGATCAAGTATGGTTGAAAGGATTCAAGGGAAGTTACAGAGCCCGTGTTCTCTGTGTCGCTGAAGACTCGGAGACCAGCCTCTCCAGGCACCCCCAGAGCCTCTCCTCCCGTGCCCTGGGAGTGGTGATGGCATCTGAGGGCGGCAGCAGCACCTACGTGTGAGGCCTTGGCCGCCCAGACTCACTCCCAGCAGAGATCAGAGGCTCCCAGTGTTGGGGGCGCTGCCCGCGGGTCTGCCAGCCACCCATCCCTCCAGCTTCGCATCGCCGGCTCCTCTGAGACCTTAGGCAAAGAGCCAGAGGCACTCCTCACCTCCTTAGCTTATTCACTGAGCAGCGACCCACGGAGCAGGCCCATTCTCCTCTCCGCCTGCCTTCACGAGCCGCGGCTCCTGAGAAAGCCAGCCGGCCTGCCCGGAGGGGCCCCCAAGCTGGCTTTGTCATCACAGGAGCTGCTGGGGGACGCCTCCCGCCCTAGAGCGCAGAAGCCTGGGCCTAGCCACCCGACTGGGAGGGAACCAGAGAGACGGCTAAGGAGGGGGCTCCGTCAGGGAGCTGAGTGGCTGCGTGAGCTCGCCCCGTGCCTCTCTCAGCTTTGCCTCGGCTTGAACACGGCCCAGGGCAGTCCCCGTTCCACTGGGGCGGGGGTCTTCTCATCTCCGTTGTGAAGGGATTGGACCAACTGGAGGGTTTCCAGTCTCTCCCAGCTGGGCGATCTGTGATTCTCAGAGTGTTAGGCAGGACCCAGAGGTCTGGCACGGGGAGAGGACAGGCCTGGGGCTGGGTGGCTACCTGTGGGGGGATGAACAGGGACCTTTTGCACCGGCATTTTAATCGTAAACTCTGGGCTGTGCTGGTGGGACGGGCAGCCAGAGCCCCAATACCTTCTGCTATTAGAGGCCTTTTCTTCTCAAGCTTTTTGGTTGAAATCTGCCTGACTTAGCTAGCCCAGCCAGAAAGCAGACACACAGAGGAATGGAGCTCTGGGGGTCCCTTCCAGAAAAATCCACAGAGAGCCCTCCCTCTCTCCCCTCCTTCTCTGGAGTTCTACTTCTCTTTCTCTTTGTACCGATGCCCTCCGGCTGAGAACAGACCTGTGGTGAACATCCCTCTCGTGTCCTTCTGCAGCCACTAGGGCACTGATGGAGGACACGGGGGGCTGTCCCTAGCCTTCAGCAATGTCTTCCTTTCCCTTCCTGGATTCTGAGGAGTCGGAGTTATTTCAGCGAAGCTCAGAACTGGAAGAGACTTCCGAAGAGCCGGGCCAAGACCCTCCAACATATGAAGCGCTTACAGCCAAGCCTCCAAGAGCATTTGATTCACTGTCTGAGACCCTTGCCACTTCTCGAAGATGGATTTGCGAGTGACGGTTCACAGAGGGGTGTGACTCTTATCAAGTGAGGCCCCAGCCTGGTCCCACCCCAGCCTGCTTTCCGGAGCAGACGAGGACAGTGGCAGAGCTGGAGGCCGCGACGCACCCCCAAACCTCCTGCAGCTCCAGGCAAGCACCTCAGTCTTCTCCGCCCAACCTGAGCGGCCGCCCTGTGGCCAGGCCCTGGCCTGGCGCACCCGGCCCTCCTTGCTGATAGGGTCAAGGGAGAAGGTGGAAGAGCCAAGCATTTCTCCCCAGGGCTGCCTGCTGGAAGGACCTCCCAGGGCTCTGAAAGGCCTGCCTCGGAAGACGGGTACCGTGGGCCACAAGCTGAGGTGGCAGCTTGGACCTGGTGCCAGAACCCAAGCTTCAGGTCTTAAGCGAGGCAGGCGTGGAGCCCCCCACGGAAGGAGGCCCTTCCTGCGGGCAGAGAAAACGGCTTCCCAAGGGCGTCCTGTCCCCACACCCGGGACGGAGCCTGTGACTGGAGTAGCTCGGCCCACAAGCCCTTCCAGAGGCTGGAGAGGGGCTGAGATTTCCGATCCCCCAGGGAAGGAGGGTGTCTGCCCCAAGCCTGGAGGCACATGGAGCCCCACCTGCGTGGAAGGCTCTGGGTGGTTCATGCTGCCCGGAGACGGCTGGGGAGGGCAGGCAGGCTGAGCAGCAGAAGGGCCCACCTGCCGTCTGGAGGCCAAGTGCGGGCACAGGACCTCTGGCAAATCCTGCACGCTGCTCCTGACCCTCCGCCGCCGTGACCCCAGGCCCTAGCTTGTATGTCTGAGGTGTACGTCCTTCCATGCTGGGCCACTGCTCAGCAGCCCCGGCAAGTGACCAGGGTGGGGTAAGGGAGGGACAAGCATCTCCAGATCCTCCTGGAAGGGCCTGACTGGATGGAGAACCAACTGACCAGACCTGCCCGGGGAGCCGTCACCCTGCCCATAGTGGGTGTCAGGGGGCGGAGAGCGGGAGTGTGCACACGTCCCCTGCCCCTACCCGGCCCTCCCTGCAGGCCTCTTCTCTCTAGAAGCTTTTCTTCTCCAGCACCGTGGGAACCGTGGGTGGTCTGTGTCCTCCCCCTGCGGTGTTTGCAAAGTCTCCGGGGTCCGAGGAAGTGGGAACATGTCCCCTGGGCACTGTCCACCCTCCTAGATGCCAGCATTGCTGGGTGACAGCAGGATTCTGTGGCTCTCCTCCTCTGCCCGCTCCCTCTGGGGGTATCCAGCACTGGGGACCGCCAGGACGGGGACTCCTCGCCACTCAGGGTGAAGGCGAGGCAGGTGCCTTGGGTCCCGGAGGTCGGATTCCACGGGCTTTTAGGAGAAGGAGGCGGGAGAGCAGGAGGCTGAGTCTGCAGGGCAGCCTGTCCCTCAGACACAGCCACCCACGGGCCTGGGGACCATGGACCGCACAGAGGAGGGCAGGCCGGTCGGCCGCACTGTTGCCGCTGCTGGGTCTGGATGGGAATCTGAACTTGACTCAACGGTCAAACCGGGCAGGGCAGAGGAGCGGAGTAGGGAGAAGGGGTCTTCAGCTTATAATGGATGCAAAGCTGCGAAACGGCCACCCGGCTTCCTCCATGGCCACTGGCCAGGAGCAGGGGTCCCGGCCTCAGGGCCAGCGAGGGCCAGGGTCGGCTGCCCCCTCCCTTCCTGCAGTGTGCGGGCCTCAGACTCGGGGCGGCTGAAAGTGCTGGGGTCAGGCCCCTGGCCCAGGCCAGGTTCCTAAGAGGGGCGTCGAGTGGGAGGCTGGGGGCCTGGAGAGCAGGGGCGCAGCCCGGCCCCGAGGTGGGAGGGCGCGGGGAGGGGGCGCAGGGGCTCTGTCATGTGGCCCAGGAGATGGCCGCGCTGTGTTCCTTGGCCTTCATGCGCAGGGCCGCGATGCTCGAGGTCTTGCGGTCCGGCTCGCCGTTAAGCTCGTAGCCGTTGAGCCCCGGGCTGAGGCCGGCGGCTCCGAACAGGCTGCCCATGTGCGTCTGGCCCACGTGACTGCCAGCCCCAGACACGCTCAGGAAGTCGGTGACGCCGCTGGCCCCAGAGCCAGGGGGGTGGGCGTGAGGGGACATGCAGGCGGGCACTGGGTCGCAGGGGACCACACAGGCTGGCACGGGCGAGGCGGCCCCGTTGTTGCCGATCCAGGATGGGTTCTGAATCTGGGGAGAGGGAAGGGAGAGATGTCACAGGCTGCCGGGGCTGGGGGCGGCACGTAAGGGGCTTCCCCGTCCCCTGGATGACCTCTCCCTGTGGCCGAGCCCGGGCTCCATGCTCCCTCTGGCTCCTCTGTTCCCAGGGCCAGGCTAACAGCAGAGAGAAATTCTGTTTTAAGGAGTGAACTTCAAACTTCATCCAGGATCCAGCAAAAGGGCTGCCCTTGGGGCATGACTAGGCAGCTGAGGACAGTCCCACCTCAGCTGGCTGGGTTCCTCATTCTAGACTCCACTGCAGACTTCGTCTCTCCATCCGTGGACTCCTTAAGGTCAGCCACTGTGTCTTCCTCACCTCTGGCTCCTCCCCAGCCTGGAGCATCCTGACCAGTGGGAGCTGACCTGAACTTGGAGACCTTTGGCCTTGGGAATATGGGCTCTGGGCTTGTAGGTTGTGGTGTGGAGAGGGTGGGGTGGGCAGTGGGGGCCTAAATCTCCCAGAAGCCAAGGTCCGTGGCTGAGGTGTCAGGGGCTGATGCCCTTGAGGCTTCAGAACTAACTCAGGACAGGAGGGGCTGCCTCAGGAGGCCGTGAGCGCCCAAGAGTGGATGGATGGATGGATGGATGGATGGATGGATGGATGGAGCCAGGCTGGGCGCCTGCATGCCTTGGGGGCATGGAGGATGCTCAGGCAGTGGGTGGGGGTTCAACTGGACATCTTCTCTTCCAGCTGTGAAGCTGTCATCTCTTTCCCCTCCCCAGCTTCCACCTCTGGACCCCACTTTCCTCTAAGCATTTATGAGGAGGAAGAACTGAGGACTCAGCCAAAAAGCCCTCTCTCCAAGAGTCCTGGGTGGAGGGCAGGGTGAGCGCGACGAGCTCGGAGGAGACTGAGCACCTCTCAGCTGTGTGCAGGGGATCCTCGGTGGCCCTCGGCAGCTTCTGCCGGCCTGTCCCCCACACAGTGTAATACACTTGGGGAAAGCACCTCAAAGCAGAGTGAGGAGGGAACTCTGCCCCAGATCCCACGGAGCGCTGTCATGGCAACAAGACCTGCTGGCAGATCGGCCTGCCACATCCCTTGGGTTGGTTGTGTTGGTGATGGGGAACTGGTTGGCCTTCCCCACCTCCTCTTTCAAGGGGTCTGGGGCACGTGCTGTGTGGAACTGCGGGTGAGAGGGAGATACCACCCTGTGCTGTGTCTCTCCCTGCAGCGCATGAGCTCAGGCAGCAGAGAGCAAGGCCAAGCAGCCAGGGCTGGAGGTCCACACTCCAGGGGCAAGAGGGAGGCTGGGTTTGGGGAAGGAGAGGGGTGAAAGGGATGAAGCAACGTAGCAAGCGTTGATGCAGATGGCGTGTGTGCATGAGACACCCCACATTCCTCAGCCGCACCCCTAGGCCTGGCCCCTGACCCCTTCTGCATGAGTCCTGGAGGGGGAGGGGCAGAGCTGGTCCAGGTGGGGCACCCAGGAACGATATGCTGGCACAGCCCTGGGACAGGGAGAAGTAAGGGAGGCTTAGGAAGAGTTTGAGAAGGATCGGGGGTGGGGGGAGGACGCAAGGGGGTGAAGGGGCACGTGGTTGTGTGATGGATGGAAACTAGACTATTGATGGCGAACACGATGCAGCCTATACAGAAGCCAAAATATAGTCACATGCATCTGAAATTTACACAATGTTATAAACCAAGGCGGCCTCAATAAAATAACAAAAAATAATAACTTTTCTTAAAAAAAATGGAGACTTAGGAAGGCCTGTGCCACTGACTTGCTGCTGGGGGCGCCAGGCTTGGAGTCGACGGCAGAGGCTGTGCCCGGATGAGGGCTGGGAGAGAGGAAATGGCCACCTCTGCCAGACGGGTTGAGGGGTGTCAGGAATGGACTTGGTCCAAAATACATCTCCCCAGCATTCTGGGTGCCTGACAGTATTCGCCTCACTTTTCGTCCCTTTGCATCTCTCTGAGAACTCAAATGCCACTGGAACAGGGCCCGGCTGACTGACCTCTAAGAAGATGCTCTGGGGGGATGGAAGGAGAAGACAGCCCGAAGCCTGGGGGCGCGGAGAGCAGGCAGGGCAAGCTTTTGGAAACCGTGTAATTCACAAAGTACTTTTGCGTTGTCTAATTGAGACCTCACAACAACCTTACCAAAGGACTGGGTGTGATAACACCCACTTTCCAGGGGACGAAACTGAGGCTCAGAGCGCTGTGACTTGCCTGAAGGGAGAAAGATCTGGAGTTGGGATGATGACCGAAGTCTTGGGACTCAGAACCCGTGTTCCTTCCAGCCCTGCCGCAAGGCCCCCAGGTGTCAGGACTCCCTCTCGTGGGAGACACCCCGACGGTTCCAGACGGCCGTCGGCCAGCGGGGCTGTGGTGCCCACAGCGGAAATGGCAACAGCAGCAGAGGAGAAGCGCCTCTCGCTGCCCGACCTTCCCTTCCCTAAGTCCAGCCACGCCGGGGTCAACGCTTGTGTCGCACAGAATCAGCTGGTATAAACAGACACACACCTGGGCTGGGCCTGAAGGGCGACTTGGGGCCATGAGTCCCAGCTCAGGCCCTGGCCCTCCTCCGCGGTGCCCATTCTTGGCTCTCGAGCGCCCGGGGCCGGAGCGGGCAGCTGGGGCAGGGACTTACCTGGGCGTAGTTCTCAGCACGCGTGAGGAGGGGCAGCTCGTAGGCGGTGGAGAAGTGGGTTCGAACCTGCTGCATCTGCCCGAAACGCTCCCTCTTCCTCCACTTGGCCCTCCGGTTCTGGAACCAGACCTGCAGGACAGAGCCGACGTCGCGGGGGTCAGGCCAGAGTCAGAGGCCTCGCCTTCAGCAGCGCAAGCCAGTCCCTCGAGCCCCGCCAGCAGGCCATGGGGCCACAGATAGGTGTCTGCTTCATCTTTATCCTCAAGAGCTTACGGTCTAGACGGAACGAGGCTGAGAGTCGGGAAGGCAGCTCACCCCCAACTAGCCGCGGCTGTGATCTTGGGCCTGGAACTTTCTTTTTGTAAGCCTCAGAATCTAGAGCAAGCAAGTGTCCCACACACAGGTGCACCACGTCACTGGTCGTCTTAGCCACCATGTAACTACCCCCGACATGGTGCAGCCCCATCGGCTGGGGGCCAGAGGCCTGTGGAAACCGGATCAAAGCTGTGAACGCTCTTCCAGAAAGTCCTTCTACTAGAGGGTCACACACACAATCTTGCCACATTTTTCCGAAACATTCCCGGCTCCCTGGGGCCTGTCCGTTGGCCCCGAGTCAGACTTCCTCCCTTCCTGAGCCCTTTCTGCAGCCCCTGTTGGAAGCAGCCCCCCAGCTCGGCACCCCCTGTGTCAAAGGTCCTCTGGGATAACAGGGCTTCCGCTGGGTGCCAGAGGCCGTCAGGGCGGGCTTTGTGGAGGGGGGGACGGAGCTGGCCTCCAGTGTCGGCTGGAGGCAGGAGAGCCCAGGGCTGACTTTACAAACAGCAGGGCACGTTCAGGAGGCCACGCTGCCCGGTTCGGGGGCACGGCGGGAGAAAGAGAATCACAGACGCAGGAGGCAGGTTGTGGGGGGCCTCCAAGGCCACGGGGAGGGGTCTGTCCTCGGCGCTGTCAGTGCAGGTGGCCCTGCGAAGTCTCGCACCCAAGACCGGCTGATGCTGAGGAATGGAAGCCTGTCTGTCACTCAGCATGCGGGGGAGGCGTTGGCTCGACCGGGACCTGACAGGGAGGGTGGTCTCTGAGCCAGGTGTGTGAGCCAGGCTCTTGGGTGGCGGCGGGCTGGGGGGCACTGGGTCCTTCTCCTTTGCAGGAACGTTTCTGGCAAGCTGAGAGCTCTCCCAAGCTCGCCTTAGGGTTGCCAGCCCTGCCCAGGACTTGGGACCTGGGTGGGGGGGATGGCAGCAGGGAAGTGGGGGAGAAGGAGTGAGGAGGGACCCCTTCCCAGCCAGGAATGGCTTCAGGCTGAGTCAGAGGCGGGCCGCGGAGCTCCTGCAGGGAGACTCCTGTCTGCTTGATGGACACCTGCCGGCGGACTCGGGTGCAGGCGGGCACACCGGAGCAGCGCACCGCCTGCAGCCTCGTGGCGGGGAGCACAGCACAGGGAACCTCGGCTGCAGAGCTGCAAGGAGCCGCGGCAGGCTCTTCCCGGGCCTGGGCACCTGGGGAGCCTCTTTCCTCGGGACGGTCCCGGCTCTCCGGGTGCCAACACTTCCCGTCCATCATAGTCAAGTGGCTGCAGAGCCAGAATCCAAGGAGAGTGGAAAGAGCTCTCCACTGAGCACCGAGCATCCTCAGAGGAGAGAGACGGAGCCGGGCGGGAGACACGGAAGGGCTCCCCACGGGGCAGCACAGAGGCTGCTCGGCCCATTCGGGCCTCAAGCGTAGCCGGGGACCGGAGCGCCCACTGGAGCGCCTGTACTGCCCATAGCCTCAGTGCCTGCATCTGGAAATGGGGCTAATATCTGCACTGACGTCCACACAGGGGTGGTGCTCGTAAAGCAGCAGCTGAGGTAATGAAAAATGCTGTCGCCGAGTCTTTAGAGAATTCACACTTATTTATTTATAGCTCCTGACCTTTCTGGCTGTCTTCTGCTGGAGGAAAGTAGTCAAAAAGGATGCGGTGTGTGTGTCACATGTTGGTGCAGGGAGGGTGGGGCTGCAGCTCTCTTCCCCCCTAGTCCCAAGTATATACGCATGTGTGCATGAGTGTACACACACACACACACGCATGCACACGCATGCACACGTGCCAGCCGAGTCCATATCCTCCTCTGGACTCTGGTATGGGAGAAGCTGTCTTCCTGTGTCGTTCGTCCCTGGAGACGGGCCCTCTCCTGGGCTGGGGGTCTCAGGCCCTGCCCCGCAGCCCCCCGGGGCCCCTTGTCCTCCGGGGGCTCCTGGGGTCCAGGCCCAGGCCACCCGTGGGGAGCCGAGGGCGGATCGGGTCTCCTCTCTGCACTGCTGAAACGGGATCCCCCTTTATCAGCAGCCCGGCCGGGGCCTGGGCAGGATGAGAGAACGAATCCGATGGCTTGTTTTCATTTCATGTTTAATTTCCTGCAGGCTTAGCTCAGTCTTTCCGCTCGCTCCTCAGCCTCCCAGGGTTTTCTGGGGGGGGGCGGGGAGCCGGGGGGAGGGGAGAAGCCCGCTGGAGGCTTCAAGATATATGGCTTCTCTCTTTCCTGGGGGGTGGGGAGAAGGCGAGAAGAAGTTTACGTGGGGGGTTTCCCTGAGTGTCTGGGCTCGGGTCCCCGGGTGGGGAATGGAGGCGGAGAGATGCTGGAGGAGGTGTCACACAGGGTCTGGATGGGCCAGAGGGACACAGAGCGAGCAGGGGGCCTACAATTGCGGGAGGAGCGTGTGGGGGGAGCAGGAATGTGGGGGGGCTGGAGCTGGGTGTGGGGGAGGAGGAGGCGGGGAGAGGGGAGCCCTGGGTTATCTAGGAAGATAGACGAGCCGGGGGTGGGGGGGTTGGGGGGGGCGGAGAGACAGCGCTGGCTTTGGGAAGGGGGTGGAAGAGGGTCAGGCTGGAGGATTTATTTGAGGGCTGAAGATGGAGATGGGAGGCAGCAGCCGCAGCCGCTGGGAGCAGAACTCTCGCCTCCTCCTCCGATTCCTGCCTTTCTGGTCTCAGCCCTGTGCCCGAGGCTGGAGCTGTCCTGCCCAGATGGAGGCTGGCACCAAGTTAGGCTCTCTGGTCTTCAATCTCCTCACGCATCAATCGGGGGCCGTGGCAGAGGGTGTCCTCGTGGGCCCCTCCTGTGCTCACCTTCTAGGGCCCTGAGGCTGGGAGCATCCGTCTCTTTCTGACCCCTGGAGCCTGGGGCTCTGAGAGCTCCCCTGAGATGCTCTGGGCCCCCAGGCCTGTCTCCACTGTGCAACCCCAGGGAGGAAAGCCGGCCGCGAGGGCCTGGGCTTCCAGCCTGCACGTTGCGCCGCAGGACCACCCCGCTCCCGGGCCCACCCTGGCCTGGGCCCGCTCAGCGCAGGCCTCTCCCCAAGGAACCAACCGTCTTGGCAGAGGCCTCACTAACCTAACCACAGCCCATCTGGGGCCAGGGCGGGGTGGCCCAGGGCGGGGAGGCCTCTGTCTTATTGTCTTCAGACACCAGCTGTGGAGATTGGAATCCCAGACAGCACAGAGAGGCCCCTGCAGCCCCCTGGAGTGGGGCCAAACCCCGGGCTTCCTCCCAGGAAAGGTCCATCTCGGGCCCCATCACCTCCTCCATCCCCACCACACTCTAGCCAGGCACCTGGCTTCCCACCAGCTGAGTGCGGGCCCTGAACAAACTCAGCAGAGGCAGGAGGGGGTTCCATCCCCACTTCCTCCACCTCCCGGGGCACTGCCAGGCTCACGGCTCAGCCCAGAAGTCTGACGCACATCAAGATCCCACCCACCCTGCTGCCTTGGACAGAGAAAAGGCTCAGAACAATCTGGCCTGTGTCCTGGTACAGCAAACTAAAGTAAAAGAAGCACTGGGCTGGAACCCAGGAGTCTCGGATTCCAGTGTCAGCACGGCCACTGAGTCACTGGTCCTGAGTTGCCTGATCACAGGCAATCCACTTCCCACCTCTGGACCTCCTCTTCCTCGTTATCAGATGAGAGGACCAGGTGATCCTTTCTAATATTAACATTCTGTAACTCTTTGAGCCTCCCTTTAGAAGATATGTAATAATACACCAGGGTTTCCCTTTTTGCCCTGGCTGCTAGGGAGCTCAGGGGTGAAATCAGTGCTCAGTGGCAACTATGATCCTAAGCCTAGATTCCTTTTTTTTTTTTTAAAGATTGGCACCTCAGCTAACGACTGTTGCCAATCTTCTTCTTTTTTTTTTACCCCCCTTGCTTTTTCTCCCCCAGTACCCCCAGTACATAGTTATATATTTTAGTTGTGGGTCCTTCTAGTTGTGGCATGTGGGACGCCGCCTCAACGTGGCCTGATGAGCGGTGCCATGTCTGCGCCCAGGATCCGAACCTGTGAAACCCTGGGCCGCCAAAGGCAGAGCATATGAACTTAACCACTCAGCCACAGGCCCGTCCCCTAAGCCTAGATTCTTGACATAATTACTTTCCCATTTCATGACATTATTCTTGTTCTTAGATGAAAATAATAAATCCTTAATTGTAGGCTGCCTCAATTCTCTTTTGGAAGTAGGCATAAAGGTGTGTGTGTGCTAGAACACACTATTTTAGCTGTATGGTGGTGACTGAAAAATACCAGACGTGCCCTAGTGTCATTCCACATTTTGGACTGGAAAGGCCATCCCTCTTTTGAAACTAAGTGAATTCTACTCCTGGGCACTCCCATCCATTTGTTAGAGAGCATGTATGCAACACACATATGCACACACATGTGTACACACACACGGAAAATGAACGGGTTGACCCCACACCGACACGGCAGCTACAGGAATGTCCCATGACCAGCCTCCAAATCCACTGGCTGGCGCCCACACTGGACTCTCGGGTTCCGGTCCAGACTCCAAGACACCTGAGGTCACACGGCTGGTCGTCCCGCCGCCAGTGAGAGAGTGGGTGTGGGAGGGCTTCCGGAATCCCAGGCAAGCCGGCTGCCCTGCCTTCCTTCCGCCAGCATTCACTAGGCACGGGAGAGGAACTGAACAGGCAGCCTGGCCTCGGCGACGGGATTGACCAGCATGACTGTTCAGAGTCACTTTGGGGCCCTGCAGTTTCTGGATGGCTCCGTATTTACTGAGAACTGCCCATCCTTTTTCACATTGGCCATTTAGATGGAAAAGTCCCTGGACCTGTTACAAAAGCCTCTGCCTCATGAACCAGAACATGGTGGAGACTGGTGGCCCTTTGCTTGACGCGTGAGAAGCACCCTGCCGAAGGTTCTTCCGTAAACTAACGCAATGGGGGGTGCCCTGGGGGCCTGGTGAGTGACGCGGGGCTCTTGGTCCTGGCACTGAGAGGCCCAGACTGCCGTACTGAGCTGTGCTGCTTTAAAAAAATCCGTGGACCAGCCCCGGTGGTATAGTGGTTAAGTTCAGTGTGCTCCACTTCGGCGGCCTGGGTTCGGATCACAGGTGCACACCTACATGGCTCACCTGCCAGGGGCCATGCTGTGGTGATGGCTCACATACAAAAAGAGGAAGATTGGCAGTAGATGTTAGCTCAGGGGGAATCTTCCTCAGAAAGAAAAAAATTCTTCTTTGCTCTCCTACTGGAGGGAGGAAAAACTGCTATATGACAGCACCACATTTGCTGTATCTAACACACTTTGGGTTGGAAACGCAACTGAGCATGACATTTATTTTGTGTTAAGCTGAAGCTTGAGCTCTAGTGCATGGATTTCATCACCTGTATTTTGGTTACTTGGAGATCTTGGCTTCCTTTCTGGGTCTTTCTTTCTTTTTTTTTTTTTTTTTGAGGAAGATTAGCCCTGAGCTAACATCTGCCGCCAATCTTCCTCTTTTTGCTGAGGAAGACTGGCCCTGAGCTAACAACTGTGCCCATCTTCCTCTACTTTATATGTGGGACGGTTGCCACAGCATGGCTTGACAAGCAGTGCCATGTCCACACCCACGATCTGAACCAGCAAACCCCGCGCTGCCAAAGCGGAACGTGCGAACTTAACTGCTGCGCCACCAGACCGGCCCCCATTTCTGGTTCTTTCTTTGCTGTAATTTCATGCAGGGAGGGGGGACACACCTCTCTGGACAAAGGAGTCAATCGGTCTACAAATATTTATGTTTTGCCCTGTTGCTCTGAGTTCGGCCTTCTCTAATTGGTAGGGATACAGTGATGAACAATGAGACAGTACCTGCCCTCAAGGGACTTACATTCTAGTGGGAGGAGACAAGATAATTTAAGCCAGTCATAGATTCTATAAAGAAGATAAAATAAGACAATGTGGTAGAAGGTGACCTGGTTTGGTTGTATTGTGTTGTGTTGGGTTGTGTTGAGCTGTGTTGAGTTGGGTTGGCTTGTGTCGTGTTGGGTTCTGTTGGGTCGTATTCAGTTGTGTTCGGTTCTGTTGTTTTGAATTGTGTTGGTGTGGATTACATTGAGTTGTGTTGAGCTGTGTTGGGTTGTATTGAGCTATGTTGCACTCTCTTGTTTGGGTTCTGTTAGGTTGTGTTGAGTTGAGTTTTGTTGCATTGTATTGGGTTGTGTTGAGTT
>NC_060283.1:24889259-24924862 GCF_021613505.1 Equus quagga
TGTGTTGAGTTGTGTTGCATTGTACTGAGTTGTGTTGAGCTGTGTTGGGTTGTGTTGAGTTGTATTGGGCCCTGTTGGTTGAATTGTGTTGGTTTGGGTTACTGTGAGCTGTGCTGGGTTCCGTTGGGTTGGCTGTTGTGGTTGTTGAGTGGTGGGAGGGGGCTACTGCTTTAGCCACAGTGGTTGGGAAGACTTCTCAGAAGAAGTATATTAAGTTGGGAACAGAAAGATGGAGGAGGCAGCCCTCTGGTAGAAAGCAGAGCTGACTATTCTGTGTCTGCCTGTTGGGCTGCTGTGAACGTCATTACGTTTATCCTGGTTCCTTTCTAAGAGCGGGCTTCCACAGCACAGACAGTCATCCCCTGCTTCGTGACAGCGCCTGGACTCTGGCACCATGGGGAGCCCAGAAACACAGCTAACAGGCTTCCTGCCCCTCCACCGGGGCCTCCTTCTTCCACCCCCTCCCACAGCGCAGAAGCCGAGAGTAAGGCGGGTCAGAGCAGACTTGCTCTGGCTGCAGCAGGAGCATGAGGGGCTGGCCGGGGGCCTCCCAGGCTCTCCTTGGAGTGAGGGCACGAAAGCTCTGGGGCCGTCGAGGGACAGTCGAAGGTCCCGGCTCCAGGCACGAGCCCAGGGGAGACCCCGCTCTCCCACCCTCCCCAGGTGCCCCCACTGACCTGCACACGGGCCTCGGTGAGGTCCGTCCTCATGGCCAGCTGCTCCCGCGCGTACACGTCGGGGTAGTGCGTCTTCTGGAAGACCTTCTCCAGCTCCTCCAGCTGGTAGCTGGTGAAGGTGGTACGGTTGCGCCGCTTCTTGCCCTTGTTGCTCTCCGAGTCGGCCTTCTCCAGCGGGCTGGGCAGGTCGGCGCTGGCGCGGTCCTGGGGCCCCTTCACGCCGGCCTCCTTCACACTGAGGTAGCTGCTGTCCATCCCCACGGTGTCCGAGTCGGGCGGCAACTCCGGCTCACCCAGGGAGCTCTCTTTGGCTGAGGGGGGAGGAAGCAAGATCAGAAACGAGTGTCTGAACCAGGCGAGAGAGGAGGGAGGGGTCGGAGTCATCGCCCGCCTTTCCCCTTCAGAGCCTCGTTGGAGGCGAGGTCAGGAGACTGGGCTTCTAATCCTGGCTTGCCATTAACATGCTGTGTGATCTTGGGCAAGTCCCTTCCCTCTCTGAGCCTCTCTGCCATCATCTCAGAATGGGCCCCTTCCAGCACCAATGTTGTGTGACTCTGAGTCAGCCAATCTGACCTCTATGACCTTGAATCCCCACCCCGCTGACCCTGGGGTCCTCCCTCTAGAAGGACCCCCTTTGCCAGAACTTCTCTGGGCATCAAGGATGCTGACCCAGTGACTTGGACTCCTGGGGTGGAAGGGACAACTTATTCAGCCACCACATTGGGCCCAACTGGGCTGGGGTGAGGAGGAGAGGCCAGCAACGAGGCAGACGGGAAAGCCCCTCCTATCCTGGCCTGGGCCCGGGGGGGCTCAGCGGGAGCTGTGGACACGGTGCCCCCAAGAATCCAGCGCTGGGGGGTCCTGTCCCTTTGTCCTCCACACTGGTCTCTCCAGTTGTCCCAGCAGTGTCCTGCCCGCTCCGGGCGGGGACTGTGTTTCCTGGGGTGGCTGGGCAGGCCCCCGCAGGCCCACGATGCTGACACGCGGGCCCCCATGGGTTTCCACAAACAGCTCGCAGCCTGGGCCCACAGCCACAGAGTGGGGGCCCATGGCCGACTCCTAGATGCTTAGAGCTGGGAACGACCAGTCCCCCCGTGCAGGTCCAGG
Organism: Equus quagga; assembly: GCF_021613505.1. Taxonomy (NCBI): domain Eukaryota; kingdom Metazoa; phylum Chordata; class Mammalia; order Perissodactyla; family Equidae; genus Equus; species Equus quagga. The sequence continues at coordinate 24,891,044 of NC_060283.1, forward strand.
ATGAGGAGGCGGAGGACGGGATGGGCGGGTGGGTGGGGGGAGCTTGTCCACAGCAAATAGTCCCCTTAGCACCCTGGACAGACACCCTCATCTCAGAGGTTAGCGTGGACTCTGAGGCCGGCACCAGGCGGTGAATCCCACAGGACGACACTCCAGCTGCGTGCTTCGGACCTCTTGTGCCTCAGTCTCCCCCTCTATAGAGTGAGGATGAAGTGACCTGCAGGATCTTCCTCGTTAGGTGGTTGTGGATTAAAGAGGCCGGCATGTGAAGGACTCAGCGTGGAGCCGGCCGTGCAGGTTTCTGCTGGTACTGTTTTTCCCAGTTCTGGTTGGACTCTCGGGCATCAGAGGCCTCTGACCCTGGAGAAGTCCTCCAAGTGGGCAGGCTCTCCTCTGAGCACCTGGATGCAGGAGCATGAGCCAGCGCCACGGGAAAGGCGCTGCACTGGTGTGTGGAGACGGTGCGAGCCCCCCCCTCCGAGCCACAGTCCCTTGTCTGACTCTTGTAGCGTGAGATAATGTACAAGATGGATAAGACGCGCGTAGGGGCATCTGAGAAGCCTTTCTCACGCACAAGCTCTGACCATCATAAGCAGGTGCTGTTGGGGTGAGCACCCACCACTCTGACCCTCGGTTTCCTCTTCTGGGAATAGGTTCGAGTGGCGGGCGTTAAGTGTCAGGACAATGCCTCCAGCCCAGATCTCCTGACTCCATCCAGGTCCTGGGGACCAAGCCTTCAGGTTCCTTCTCATCTCCGGCCCGTGCACACCAGAGGCTGAGAGGGACATTCTGCTTCTGTCATTCTCCAAGGCACCGAGGAAAGGAGGTAGAAGTGAGTGCCCACAGTGGCTCAGCTTTGGGAGGCCATTCCTGAGGGCCCCTGGCCATGCTGCCGCCACGGGGGCGGGGGGCTGGCCCGCAGGCACCATGCACCACCTGCTGTGAGCCCAAGGCCAGCAGACCACCACAGCTTCAGTGAGAGCATCATGCAAACTGCAGCTGGCAGCCGGGCCGAGAGCTTTCAGCAAAGATATTTATCTTCCTGGCAGACAAATAAGTTTTATGTTTTGGGTTTTTTTTTAAGACAAGAAATCCCACCCAGCCTCACCAAAAATAAACATCGCTGTTATGCAACTTCCTGGAGGCCAGATTAGGGGGCGGCCCCTGTGCCTCCTGCCCTGACACTGCTCCCCGGGCCCCATCCCGTGACCCCATGGACCTTTACAGCATCCTCTGGCATCCAGCCTGGGGCTGGGACCACCTTGCACAGTAACAGGGGCTGTGCTGCACACGGGGAGCTCCATGTTATAGAAACCCCAGGTTGGTAGGGACCAGCCCAAACTCCTCGTCTTAACTAGGGGGAAACTGAGGCCAGAGAGAGCAGAGAATGTGTGCCAATTGGCGATAGAGCATGCCTCTCAGCTCCTGGGTCATTCTCTACTCTCACCCTGTGGTCTTGGGCCCTTTTCCCAGGGATAGAGAGGGGGGCAGAGGAATGCAAGGGCCTCACATAACCCAGGAGTCCTGCTCTGCGCACCCTGGGGGCAGGGCCAGCCCCTGAGGATGACGGAGCGAGGATGTGGCCCCTGAAAGAAGCCCATCAGTGGGGGGCTGGTTCTAGGCTTTGCCCAGGGGGAGGTGACAGCATGTCCAGTCTTCCACGGCGAGAAGTAAGACTCCAGCTTTCCCCGCCTCCAGCCACCCACTGAGACCAAGGGAGTGGGGGAAAAACAGGGAGACAGCGGGTTGTGTGCAAAGACCGCCAGACCGAGAGGCGGGAGACCTGCTCTCCTGAGGTCTGCCCGCAACTTCGGATGGTCGTTTCACATCCAGAGTCTCTTCTGCAAATGGGGGCAGGCGTGCCCGTCTGGGGTGGGGGTGGTGTCCCTGCCTCCCCCGTGGAGCATCCCTCCCAGCTTAGTCAGCTGGGGACCTTCCCTTAGGCTCTGGAGCGGGGAGAAGCCGGGGGGAAGGATCGGGGCACATCTGCATCCAGGCAAATGGCAGCTAACTGGATAGGCTCAGAGATGGAAGGAACCTGGTACACTGACGCTTCTGGCTCCTTGAAGACGGAAGAAATCCTTCTAGTCTGTCTTGATTATTGGTCCTCTTGCTTTAAATCCTGAGACTGGGTCCCTCGGGTAGACAACAAAGAAATATTCCTGAAGGTTCTGCGGCCCACCCAACCGGTCAGAACGACAAGCCAAGGCCCTCTCAGGCGCTCGGTCCAGAGATCCCAGACGCAGGGGCATCCATCTCAACCTCCCTCCCCCGACCCCTGGCATCTCCGCAGGGGCTGTTATCCAGGCTTTGGGGCCAGAGGGCTCACTGCCCAGGACAGCTAGATCCTTCATCCTGTCCGTCTCCTGTAGGTCTGGCTCATTGTCCTGGTCCTAACCCTCCAGGGCCCTTCCCCAAGACAGCCCCATAGACTCTTGGCGACAGCTACCACCCCTCTCTGAGTTTTCCATCCTCTTAACCCAATAGCTACAGTGCCCACTGTTCTCCTCAGGTGGCCCCAAGTTCATGAGCCTGTGTGAGACAGGTGGGTGCCAGGGGTGGCATGGGAGGTGGTGCAGGGCCCTAGGCAAAGCCAGCAGATGGCTCTCCAGCTACATGACCCTGAGGGGCTGGGTGGGGAGGCAGCACGGAGGCCCGAGGCCTGGGGGCTGGTCAGGATCCCACTTTTTCTGCAGCGCTCTCCTCCACAGGCCGGCCACTGAAAACAGAGGTCCCGCCACTCAGGCTGAAGTACTCTCGACCCGAGGAAACCGCCGACCTCCTGGGTCCCCTCGCCCTGACCTCCAGCCGCCTGCCTGGAATGTCCCTTCCTTCCAGCTGACCTCCAACATCGAGTGGAGCGCCAGCTCCTCCAGGAAGCCCCCCAGCCTGCAAGAGCCACACAGACCCCTCTGCCCTCTGCCCCGCCTCTCCGCTTCCTGCCTTTGTGTCTGATGAGGATATAATCGGCCCCTCAATGTGCATCTCCTACAGAATGGCAGCTCCCCGAGGGTGGCGACCTCATGCCATTCGTTCCTCTTCAGCCCAGGGCGTGGCTCAGGACACGGCAGGTGGCAGACACACAGTCCGAAGTTGCTGAAGCATAATCAAGCAATTTCAACCAGACATCCCTGAGCACTCACTCTGTCCAGCTCCCTGTGTGCGCCTACTGTGTGCCAGCGCCCATAGCGCACCTGCAGAAAATGTTTGCTGAGTGAATGAATGCACCAGTTCATCCTGCTGGACAATGAGAAGAAGGGTGGACAGGATACAGGAAAAAGAGGTAAGCGGTAACTCAGGCATCCTCAGAAGATTGACGGCTGAAGCAGGAGGAGGAGACGAGACCATCAGGGGAGAGGGTAGAAGATCAAGACAGACCCCGATGGATGCTTCCACGCAGGGAGCAGGGGGTCGAGGGAGGCTCCCGGAGGGAGAAAGAGAAGCGAAGACATGGGATTCGCCGAGGGGGCTCTGGAATTTCAAAGTCCAGGAAACTCAGTCCAGGGTCTGCCAGGAGCCCGCTCGGTTCCCTCCATGCTGCCACATGGGCAGAGAGAGAAGGCCGCTGGGCCCTCCTCCCACAGGACCCCGTGGCGCCCAGCACTGGGAGGTGGCTGAGCAGCAACACTGCCCAGCCCGGGTCCAGGCCACCTGCCCGCGGGTCTGGCGGCTCCCTCGCCCTCCCTGGGGCAGCTGCCACATGGGCTCTGACTGGTGCTATGCTGACACCCCTCCCAGAGTGGGGAAGGGAGCCCTGGGGGGGGGCTTTGTCCCAGGCTGTGGGGCCCGAGACAACGTAATCCGGATCCATGGCTTCCCAGTGGAATGGCTTGATCTGGAAACAAACCCCAGACTAGGCGGAGGAACCAGGTAATACGCGTATGTAAACCATTAAGAGCACCAATGACCGTCCACGGAAGGGACACAACGGCGGCCCCGATGGTGTCACATGCCCATCTGCACATCCGAGGTAAGGAGTCCCACCCCCCACTCCCGATGGAGCGGAGGCTTTGAGTCAAGGTTAGACTCATCATCAGGAGCCACGGAGGCCCTTTGACCTCTGCCTGAACCCCCCCAGCGCGGGAAGCACCTCTTCCCGGAGCCGCCTGGTCCGCGACCGGACAGCCCCGCTCTTGGATTTCGAGAAATGCAAGAAATAGAGACCTTTTCTCCATTCCCTTGCCCTCTACCCGCTGGTCCTGGTTCAACCCAACGTGTCGCCTTCATCGAGTCGCCCCTTGTTTGACATGAAAGCCCCTGAGAGATTTCCAAAGGTGAACGTGACTTCTTTCATGACTACAATTTAAAGAGAATTCTTTTGTGACTCTGATTTCAAGAGAACGAACTTCTGAAGCCGTTCAGGGGGAGGCTGCTGAGGCCTCCTCGTGCGTATTCCTTCTGAATACGTGCGTGTGCTCGGAGGTGCGCCCCAGGCGTGTGGCACGAGCCTGCAGTTGTGAAGGCCGGTGGGGGACACGTGCGTGGCTGCCTGTGGCCAGGGCTGTGGAGCGTGTGTGCCTCTGCGGTCAGGCACAGGCACAGCCATGGGGTGTGTGTGCTGTTGGGTGTGGGTGCCTCTGGGACCGAGGGTACTGCAGAGACACGTGGGTGGGTATGGGTGTGCATGTGTGTGTGTGAGTGTGAATGGAGCTGTGCACAGGCCTGTGCGTATGGAGCCTGTATCTAAGAGGTCTGAGTAATTTTATCCTCCATGGTTTTGATTACATCTATTTTTCCTCCAAACATCGGCTTTGTGGGGCCACACCGCCAGCTGCGTTCTGGGGTGAGCTGGCCTCCCGCGCCCCGTGGCAGAGAGCACAGCCCGTGTCATCTCCTTAAACAAAACAGGCCGGCAGGAGGCCCTTTCATGCTCGTCACAGGGCACTGACGAAGCCCACTGCTGTCCAAACAGGCACGCGGGGTGGGGGCGGAGGGGAGAGGTTAGCCATTGATCATGTCCCCGGCCCACCTCATCTGCCACCGGGTTCTGTGCGAAGCTCAGCTTAGATGTCGGCTAGTTTCGCTCCAGGCCCAATCAGTAACGCCAAAGGGGCCACAGCTGGGGGACATTTCAGCAAACACGCATGGCGTCTATCCGTATGCACCAGCTAGCGACAGTGTCCCTGTCCATCCGCATGCACTGGCTAGTGACAGCCTCCCTGTCCATCCGGGTGCACCAGCCAGCAGCAGCGTCCCTGTCCATCCACGTGCACCGGCTAGTGACAGCATTCCTGTCCATCCGCATGCACCGGCCAGTGACAGCGTCCCTGTCTGTCTGCGTGCACCGGCTAGCGACAGTGTCCCTGCCCTTGAGGAGATGCCCGTCTGCAGAGGAGAGTGGGGATGGAAGCCGGTTGCTGGAGCCAGCCACCCACGAGGTGATGTGGGTGCTCCTGTTCACCATCACACACCAACCCAAGCCTTAAATACGCTTCTCAAAACAAGGAAAGTCCGAGAAACTGTCACAGACCCCAGGAGGCTAAGGAGACAGGAGGACTAACATGGTGTCCTGGATCGCGGCTGGGAACAATAAAAAGACATTAGGGAAAAACTAGTAAAATCGGAATAGGGTGTGGAGTTCAGTTAACACTAACGTTAAAAAAAAAATGTGGGCACAATATTTGAACAGACAATTCAGCATGGAAACATGCTCCATATATTTTCCGCTGTGGAAATGCAAACGAAAACCCCAAGGAGCCATCGCTAATGCACCGATGTAGCAAGTGATGGCAAGGGTGTGGAGCAACCGGAACGCTCCGACCTCGCTGGTGGGAGGACAGTGCGGCCGTGTCGTCTCTCATGAGACGTCCACTTACCGCACGACCCAGCGATCCCACTGCTAGGCACTGACCCTAAAGAGACAAAGACTTATTTTCTTTGCAAACCTGTGTGCAAATGCTTGTAGCAGCTTTGTTCATAATTGCCGCAAACTGGAAACGACCCAAATGTCCTTTAACAAGTGAGTGGATAAGGAAGTTGTGGTCCAGCCAGGCAATGGGATGCTACTCAGAGATAAAGGGAAAGAACCACTGATGCGAGCGATGACGTGGGTGACCCTCAAAGCAGCAGAATGGTCTGTCAAAGAAGCCAGTCTCAAAATTTCTATCATGTACGACTCCACTACTTATTGTATCGGAGAAAGGCGACAGTATCAGATGGAGAACAGACCCCTGATTGCAAGGGGCTCGGGGTGGGGGAGGGTTTGACCCCAAAAGGCTGCACTGGTGTGGGGACCTGCCCTGTGTCCCGGTGGTGGTGCTGAGTGCGTGAGTCTGTACAGGAATGTGTTAAAATTCATAAAACTGTACACACTCCAAATTTTAATTTTACAGCATGTTATTTTAAAAATAAAAGAGATGTAAACATTTTTCATATAAATGCAAAATTGTATTTAAATATGTTAAAGAAAAACTAAGTCAAGTTTGTATGTCTTCACCCAGAAATTGAACTTCTAGGCATTGATCCCAAAGAAATAGTTATGGATGGGCACAAAGAATTAACTAGAAAGAAAATTCACTGTGGGCTTATTATATAGAAAAATTGAAAATAACCAACATATCTGGTTATTTAAAGATAGTTTAAGGGATTGGTTAAATAAAGGAGGATGTTTCCAGAAATGGAAGATCCTTCTTGATACTTTTTATTCTGCAGGCTGCTTCTTTCTTGGCATTTAACACACATTATTATGTATTTATTTGGAGTTTTTCCCCCTTTGTTTATTGTCTCTCTCCTTTCCACAAAATAGGGGACATATCTGAATATATTTGTTTTGTTTACCCCTTCTCTCTAAGAACTAGTATGGTGGCTGGCAGTAGGCGTTCAATAACCTTTGATGGACAGATGGATGAAATGGATGTTCTAGAAGAACAGCCTTTTAGTACCTGGAAAGATGTCCATGCTATATTAAGTAAATCTCATTTTGAAAAAAAAAGAGGGAGGTGAGGGGAGTATCTATCCTTAGAAAATACTAGAAGTTTCCAGAAGGTAAGAATACAGGTATATGGGTTAATTTTGGTTCTTTTTTTCTGGTCTGAATTAATTTTCTATTTGTCCTACCGTGAACAAGAGTTGCTCTCATATTTTAACATGCTACATGAAGCAGCCATTAGAATCCTGAGTGACACATGCTTCCATAGGCACTGGACTCTGCTGTGCGATTTTGGGAGGCAGGGTGATGGCCACCCCTTGGAGCGGGGTGGGGGCAGGGCAGGGAGGCTGCAGAGAGAAGCCCCCTTTGCAGTGGGGATTGGCCACTGTCCTCACCAACTGGATGTTGGACACTCCCCGAGCTCAGCCTCAAGTTCAGCCTCACTACTGTCAAATACAACCAGAAAGAGTGTCTAAAACTCACCCATCTGATCATATCACCACCCTCTACACAGGCTTTCACTGACTCCCAGAGCCCTCATTAGGACTGCCAGAAAAAATACAGGGTGCTCAGTGAAATCAGAATTTCAGAGAAACACTGAATACTGTTTTAGCATAAGTATGTCTCAAATATTGCATGGGAAATACTTATACTAAAAATTACTCATTGACTTGAAATTCGAATTCGACTGAGCAACCTGGTTTTGTCATTTGTTTTTAGCTAAATCCCAGGCAGGACCGGCCCCTGCCTGCCTCAGCCTCACATCCCCTCACCCCCCACCTCGCTCCCTGACCCACAGACCAGCTTCCACTGCCCCAGTGCCCTGCACAGCGGCTCCAGGCTTCCACACTTCTGCACGCGCCCTTCCTTCTAGGTCCTTCTGCCCCTCATACATCTGGCTAACTACTTCTCTCACCTGTATATCTTTCTCTGTAATTTTTGTGCCTTTTTTTTCCTTCACTACGTGTAATTATCTGGGTTCTATATGGAAATTTGTAAGAAATCAAGACAAACCAAAAGAAGAAAATCATAACATACACCCACAGGGGACATATCTTTTTGTGTAAGTATTTTTTAACCTAACATTATCCTGTACGTCCTTCCATGCTGTTCCATATTCTTCTACCACATCATTTTTAATGGCTGCATAATATTCCACCACATGGAAAACTCCATTTTACGTAATCAATCATCTACTGTTGGGCACAATGGGTTTCTGACTGTCTGAAATTATGCCAGGCCTGTGTTGAACACCCTTGAGCTTAAATCCCTCGATACATTTATGGTGATTACCTTAGCGGAAGCGCCAGGAACTAGAAATCCTGAGTTAAATCATATACACACTTTCAGACCTCTGATGAACGCTGCCGAATCGCGCCAACGTCCTCGGCGACCGCCGTGTACCGCCTGCTGGACGGCCAGGCTCAGTCACCACAGTGTTTGCAAAATCCTCGCCAGGGTGATGGACGGAAGTGAATTCTTGTTTGAATTTAGGGTTTTTATTACTAGTCGAGTCAAACCTTTTATTGCGTATTTCTCCTTTTGTGATTGCTTCTCCCCGGCTGGCTTCTGAGGGTCGGTGCCAGGGGGACCCCTTCTCCCTCCCTGACCCCCGCTGGGCTTACCCCTTAAACACCGAATTCCCTGCTTTAAAGGGCTGGTTCCGGGCCCACCCCACCACGAGACTGTGATGCTCAGCCGGGGCCTGGGCTCCTTCTGCCTCTGGCAGCACTGGGGCAGCTCTGCACGCCCTGCTGAGGGTGACAAGGGACCCAGGCCATAGGCTGCAGTCCAGACCCGGGAGGGCCGTGGTCTGTCAGCACACACTGCTTGTGGGGGTGGCTGTGGCAGGGGGTGGGAGAGCAGACCTTGTGGGATGAGGAGGCTCAAGAAATCCAGCCGTGGGGCGGGATGTGCAGGACACAGGTGGCCCTGGACACACCTCTTAGATTCCCGGTGGCCTCAGTTCAACAAGGATTGCCCATATCCCTGCCAGGGAGAGGGGTGAGGAGTTATGGAGGGGGCGCGGCCCGGGAGGGAAGTCAAGACAGGGGAGTCACTGGGCCCTGGGATGCGCTGCTCACCCGGGGGGCCATTCCCTGCCTCTGCATGAAGGTTCTGGGGCCCCACGCCCCACTGGCCAGGACCAAGGCTGCAGTTGCTCACACTGGCCACCAGGAGGCACTGCAGTCCAAATAAAGGTCCTCTGGGCCAACGGTGGTGCCCCGGGGCCCCCGAACCCAAGGGGTCTCCAGAGGGGTGGCTGCAGACCCAGGCCCGACCTGGGAGGTTTGCCGAAGAAGCAGCTGTTCAGTCCTACTGTGTGTCTGCTGCTGTCCCTGCAAATACAGGGGACGCAGAGATGGACGAGGCCAGCCCCTGGCCCTCCCCACCCAGCTCTCTCCTGCTCGAGTCTCAGGGTTTTCGCATTCCGGACTCACTTCAATCCCCTCAAAATTCCCGCATGGTGGCCCTCATGAGCATCCTCATTCTACAGATGGGTAAACTGAGGCCCGGGGAGAAGGGACCCATTGAATGTCACCAGCAACTGGGTGGCAGGCCCGACCTGAGCGTCTTGTATTCCTCAGTCGCCCCCCTTCCTGGAGAGCCTCGGGAATCCTTGGCTGTCCGGCTACTTGCAAACAAGCCAAGCGGACGCCCCCACAACCCCCAGAGTTTCTCCCAGCTGGCTCTCCACGGAGCTGGCAGACTCGTTGCCAGCTCCTCTGTGGCTTTTTCCCGAGGGGTATCAGCAGGGGCCGGGCCGCAGCCCCTCCTCCAGTGCTCCACCCTGTGACAGGAGCCTTCTCAGTTCTTCCCACACAGCGGGTGGGCTCTGTTTTGGCCCAGAGGATGGCAGGGGGCTTCCCGGAGCCAAGGAAGGAAAAGGAATTAGCACTGGGCTCTCACTGAACCAGGAACTCTGCGCCGTGCCCTCCTCAGTACGCGGACCTCTGTCCCGCCACCACTGCTGCTGCGGTTGCTGGCTCTTTACAACCACATGTAAAACATCCCCATCTTACAGCCCCAGAAACTGAGGCCAGAGGGAGTAAATGACTTGTCTCAGAACACACACGGGAAGAGGCAGAGCTCAGGTTTGAACCCCAAGCCTGGGGCACCTCCTCTGGCCCCTCCAGGGGTGGATGGCCTGTGTGGGACTGGGATGGGGCCTCCAGGAGGCAGAGTCAAGGAGGAGAAAAGACGGGGAGTCACACGAGGAGACTCCTTGCAGACGCCTCTCAATGGGCCCATCGCAGCCCCCCTTCAGTGCTGGCCCTGACCCAACTGCATGGAACGTCCGGGACCTCAAAGGTGGACCACCGCTACTTCTCAGGACCTTGTTCTCAGGGTCTCCTCCACGCCCCAGCGTACACGCAGCTAATTCTTTCTTGTTCTCTCCTGACACCCTCTCGGGGTTTGCATCCTTCTCCACGGCATCCCGAAGTACTTAGAGGTAAAGAGGCACATGCCTGCAACTTACGCATAAACAGTTCAGAGAGAAAGACTATGGAGATGTGAGTGTGCATCTGTGTCAGCACAGACACTTATACAGAGGGAGCATGAGAGAGGGGGAATGGTAACGCAAATATGGTCAAATTAACATTTGGGGAATTGGTGTCAAAGGATCTGGGAATTCTTTCTACTTCTAACTTCTCTAGAAGGCTGAAACTATGTCAGCATAAAAAGTTTTTAACAAGAAGAGGTATCTGGTGCAGCCACTATGGAAAACAGTATGGAGATTCCTCAAAAAACTAAAAATAGAACTACCATACGATCCAGCCATCCCACTACTGGGTGTTTATCCAAAGAGCCTGAAGTCAGCAATCCCAAAAGTCCTGTGCATCCCAATGTTTATTGCAGCACTGTTTACAATAGCCAAGATGTGGAAGCAACCTAAGTGCCCATCAACAGACGAATGGATAAAGAAGATGTGGTACATATATACAATGGAATACTACTCAGCTGCAAAACAGAACAAAATCATTCCATTTGCAATAACATGGATGGACCTTGAGAGAATTATGTTAAGTGAAATAAGCCAGCAAGAGAAAGATAATCTGTGTATGACTCCACTCATATGAGGAATTTAAAACTATGGACCAAGAACAGTTTAGTGGATACCAGGGGAAAGGTGGGGTGGGGGGTGGGCACAAAGGGTGAAGTGGTGCTCCTACAACACGACTGACAAACATTAATGTACAACTGAAATTTCACAAGATTGTAACCTATCAATAACTCAATAAAAAAAAAAACTGGGAAAAAAAGAAGAGGTATCTGGATGAATGGAAAGAAAGGACTTGCTCCAGGAATCCCAGCCCTGAAGCTGGCATTTGTGATCATTTGAACAGGGTCCGGACTGGAGTTTCCTTAGTACCGTCCCCACCTCCCCGCTCAGCACCGCCACCCCCGCCTCGGTGAATGCGCTCCCACACGGTGACCAGAATCACAGGGCAGAGGCCGGCTCTGGGGACAAACCCATCCACAGAAGCAACTGGTGACCCAGTGAGAGCCCAGGGTTCCTCTGATGGCTCCCCCAAGGCCTGAAGGAGATAGCGTTTCATTAGCCGAGGTCAAGCTACCGCTGGAACGAATAAGTAAAAAAAGTCCCGGATTGCTGGAGCCTCTTCTCATCTCGGCTTTCCTCCAATTGGCCTAAGAGAGTGAGCTTTCTTTGTATCCAAAAAAAAGTGGTTAAGAAGAAAGCCCACTGACAACAGCTACAATGTGGAATCGACCCAAGCGTCCGTGGATGGGTGAGTGGATAAACACAACGTGGTCTGTCGACGCGATGGAATATCACTCAGCCTTAAAGAGGAAGGGGATTCTGACACGTGCTACCCTTGGATGAAACTGGAGGACTTTTGCTAAGTGAAATAAGCCAGACACAAGAAGACAAACACTGCATGAGTCCACTCAGATGAGGTCCCGAGAGCAGTCAGGATCACAGAGACGGAACGGAGAGTGGTGGCCGCCACGGGGTGGAGGGGGGAGTTAGTGTTTCGTGGGGACAGAGTTTCAGTTTTACAAGACGAAAAGAGCTGGCGATGGATGGCTGTGATGGCCGCGTAACACTGTGCATGTATTTAACACCACTGAACTGCAGGCTTAAAGATGGGTAAGGTGGTGAATTTTAGGTTATGTGTAGTTTACCACAATAAAAAAAAATTGGGAAAAAAAAGAAAAGAAAGCCTGCTCGCCAGTGTCCCTCGGGGCCTTTGTTTGTGCTGCCTTCAGCCCCCACGGCCCACTCCCCCCGGGGGCTAGGTCCCCTCCATCCCCCAGCCTGTGCTCCCAAATTCTATTTTCTTGTCCCCTCCCCAACACTGTCTTGATTTGCCTCTGTTCATGCTCTCATCCTTTGGCCCACTCGTTTATTCATTCATCAAGCATCTCCCCAGAGCATCCCCTTAGTCACGGCCTCATGGAGGGGAAGACAAGTAACAGTGTGGTCAAGGGTTACACGGACCGATGGGCAAAGCACTGCATCCGGGCACAGAGGGGTCCCCAAGAGGAGCGGTCAGTTCTGGCTGGAAGGTCAGAGCATGCTTCAGCCACAGGGTGGCTGTGAACTGAGTGTTAAGAACCAAGGAGGTTTTGCCAAGGCGTGTAACATTTGGGGTAAAACAAGACACCCCAACTCCCCAAACTGTGCTGGTCCCAAATTACCAAGTGAGATCCCCAGGAGGTCACTGTTGTTACCATTTTACAGATGAAGAATCCGAGGTCCAGAGAAGCTTAATAACTTGCTCAAGATCACACGGCTGGGATGGGGCAGAGCTGGGACTTGAACCCAGATGGCCCAGCTCCCAGCCCAGTACCCTGCGTCTCGCCTCCTGAGGCAGGGATGCGTGTCTATGTGACATGTGACATGGACAGTGCAGGCTGGCTTCATCTCGTCACCAGGAGACACAGTTGAGCCATAGGAGTGATTTTTATGCGAGAGGACTGATCTAAGCTGAGCTTTAGGGTCACCACGAGAAGCCCCATTTATGGTCTAACACACGAGCATCACCCCCTGATGTTTACTCGGCTGGGCTGGGGGTCTCGACCCCAGGCAGGGAATCCAGCCGCCTCTGTTAACTGTTCTCCCCAAGGAGACTGGGGGTCTCCCAGCAGCCTGGCTTCCAGGCCCAGCCCCGGTTTGCCTCCTGTGGCTGGAGGGGATCCTGGCACCTCGCGGGGGAAGAGGAGACGGCCGGGCTGGGTTTCCTGCCAGAGAAGCAGAAGGATGCTCCCACACTCTCCTTTCACCCCAACAGTATGCCCCAGAGCTCAGGGGCCACGTGGGCCGCCCCCACCTTATAGGCAGGATCCGGAGACCCCGAGCTGTCACGCAGCCCGTCAGTGGAAGGACCGTGTCTCCCGATTTCCAATCAGCCCTGTGGTCTGTCTGCCATCGCCTGTCTCTGCCTCCACCAAACCGGGCGGCCTTGGGCGTGTCCCCAAACATCTCCCGCCTAGCCCTCCTCTGTGATGGGAAGGAGCCTGCATCCTGGGCACCCCCACGGAGACCCTGCAACAGCACTTGTGGACCCGAGGCAGGCAGGACCAAGAAGCTTAAACCAGGCACCAGGCGAGATGCAATGAACTGGAAGTCTCTGGAGTCGGCCAGGCTTGGGTTTGACTCCTGATTCTGCCATTTATTTGAGGCTTTCATTCATTCATTCCTTTGTTCGTTCACTCAGCAACATTTCTGGAGCACCAGCTCTGTGCTGGGCAGAGGTCCAGGCGTAGAAAAACAAAAGCCGAAAAAGCCTGGCCCTGCCCTCAAGGGGCCGCCTGGAGAGGGGCAGAGATTACAGCACAGGGGTGGACGGAGGGGGCATCCAGGCCAGCCGGGGGTAGCGCATTCTCAGGGGCAGCCCCAGATCTCTACGGAGGGGGGCTTCAAGGCAGTGATCCAGTGGGAGGGGTTTTGAAGCTGTGTTTAGTAGCACTTTACACAAGACGAGCAAATGTCAGTTTTCCTACCAAAGAAATGAGGGGAGACTGAAGGGGATTATTAAGGAGGCTCCCTAGCCCCCCCATGGCTCTGCCACTGACGGGTGTCCTCGGCAAGGGACTTGGCCTCCGTGTGCCTCAGTTTCCTCACCTGTAAAATGAGGCTGATAACATCCACATCCCAGACTGTTTGTGAGGTCGGAACGAAGCCGAGTCGTGAACGCACATCCCTGACTGATGCACAGCACGCCCCCATCAAGGGGACCCCCATGACATGTTACTACAGTCACTATCTGGGGTCACGTGAGGCCGGGGCAGCCACAGGAGCAAGGCAATGTCACTCAGCCTGTGACCTCTCGTCCCGCCCGCCTCCTCCTTGCACATTTCCCAGAAGGATATTTACAAACCTTCCTGCTGAGCAGCCCCGGGGCCCCTTGCGATCAGGGCCCATTTCACACCCTACATACCAAGGACTGTGAAAGGGCTGGCACGCTTGGAACCACTGTAAAAACCAGACGTTACATTTATTTTATGAGGTGTGCTTTTTAAACTTGTAGTTCATTTTAAAGAAAGACCCTTAAACGAGTACATTTTAATCTGTTAGGTTGCAACTTGAAGGTATCACCATGAAATGAGAGTTGTAATTTTTGATGCTTCCCTTTATTTAAGAGAATCATAATTTTAACCTTTGCGTGGAAGACAGCGTGGCTCACAAACCCAGCTGATGATGCTCAGGTCGGCTGTGAACTACGTATAAAAGCTCGCTCCCACGTGACACTCTCGGCGACGTCTGGAAGACTCCTGTGTGGGCATCCGAGGTTTGACTGCTCAAGGAGAAGTTTCTTGGCGGGAGCATCAGCTGTCCTCCAACCATCGTACCCCCTGAAAGGCATCTGGCGTGGGGTGCGGCGAGAGGGGCCGTTCCGGAAGGGCGCCACCGCCTCTGCTGCCACCATCATACAGACACGAGCCTCGGTGACCCAGGGTCATGCCGGGGCCCCTTCTGCCTGGTGGAGCCCAGGCCACCGTCCAGGCCCGAGTCGAGCATCACCTCCGCCCTGTGGCTGCCCTGCCACGACCTCCTCCGAGCCCCACTAACGGCCCCTAATAATCAAACCACTTATCACAGAGCATTACAAGAGTGGATTATGCAGCCTCCGCCACTAGACAGCACCCTCGCCACGGGCAGGGAGTGTGTCACCAAGGTCTGTGACCCACATCTGGCAGCCGACAAACACCTGTTGAACTGAATTCGTCTTATTTAGTAACAGAATGTGTCAGGCCGCAGGAGGACCACGTCGGCCTGAGAAAAGGTGCTGCTTTCTCCCCAGTCCAGTGTTTTCTTTCCCTAACCGCGTCCATTCTAACCTAGAGCATCATTGACAAGCTGAAGAAGCAAGAAGTTTTTCTTCCCCTTGGACAAGAGGGGAAAAATAATGGCTGAATAAATTGCAAGGCTGCTAAACTTTCCTAAGGTCGATAAGGATGGAGAAGATTAGTCAATCTTTGCTTTTAAAAAAATGCCACCTTTGGGGCCGGAGCGGTGGCGTGATGGTCAGGTTCGCACACTCCACTTCGGTGGCCCAGGATTTGCAGGTTCGGATCCCAGGCATGGACGTACACACTGCTTGTCAAGCCATGCTGTGGAGGCGTCCTACATATAAAGTAAAGGAAGATGGGCACGGATGTTAGCTCAGGGCCAGTCTTCCTCAGCAAAAAGAGGAGGATTGGCAGCAGATGTTAGCTCAGGGCTACTCTTCCTCAAACTAAATAAATAAATTTTAAAAATAAAAAAAAATAAAGGGCATGATGTGTATCTTCCCCTGAGAAAACCTTAATCCACACAATCCAGAGGATGTGTGACAAGCACATCTCTTTTCAACCTGTCACCACTTCTTGGGGAATGAATCAGCCCATGAAAAAGTGAGAATGTACTTTGTGTGGCACGAAACTGGCTCCTGCGGAAACTTCTCTGAGGGGCTGGGTCCTGTGGGGCTCAGTAGGTACGCGAGAGTCGGGCATGTGCATCCAGGGAGGAAGCCTGGCCCCGCTGGCCCCTGCTTTGGCTCGGGCAGGGTGTCTCTGAGCTGGGCCCTCATCTCGGTGCAGATGCTGATGCTGTGCACATGAGGAGGAGCCCTCGGTTATCACCAGTTTAGGGAGGCGTTTGGTCGGCTCCTCCTTGCTCACCTGTGGAGCTGCCCCGCCCCCGCACACGGGTTCTGAGACTGGCTCTGGAAGGAGGAGGGAGACGGGGCCTGGGCAGTTAGGATCTGTGGTCATCTGTCAGCGGGTGAGGCAAAGACGGCATGCTGTGCACTTAAAATTCCCCCCGAGTGCACCCCACTCTATAGTTTGCTGAGCTCTCTCATGTGCTTGGTCATGTCGGATGGGCACACAGGCATGAGGCCACCAAGGCAGTGGGCATTAGCCCCACGGGCAGAGCCGGGGGGAAAGAAAAAGTTCCTTTGGCTTCAGGAGATCTGGGCTCACTTCACAGCGGAGACACTTGGGCAGGCTCCCGGCCCTCTCTGGGCCGCCCCTTCTTCATCTGTAAATTGGGGATACTCCTGACAGCCTTGAGTGAAAGACCCCAGTCCAGGCCTGGCCCACAAGCACTCCCTTAACCAGATGCTCCCGTCATCACAGATGGGTGAGCCGGGGCCCCGAGCAGAGGCAGACCCTCCCGGACTGGCGTGACCCCCGCATCCTCTGTGCCCAGCCCTGTGCCCACGCACAGGTGAGCAAAACACCAGCCCCCCGGGGGGACCTCCTGGTCTGGAGTTTGGGGTCAAATGAACACAGGACAGACTTTGGGAAGTGGAAGGGAGAAAGTCACGTCCCAGCTCACGATGCCTGGGGACAAGGAGGCACGGGGGAGACGTGGCCTGTAGCTTCTGAGGGGCGCAGGGTGCCCTCTTTCTCCCTTCCTTCATCCCTCCAGTCCCCTATGCTGGGCAGCCGGCCAGCCTCCACCCCTTTCATCACTCAGCCATATTTTAAAAGATTTTGTCAACCACACACACGGTGTAGATTCAGTAATAATCTGTTGATTTTCCAATTTTATGCATGCAAGTCAAGTGTAACTGTCTGTCAAAGTTCCTGACCAGCCTGACAGTCGGGGTTCCAGCAAAATCCTTTCAATAGCCACCGCTGATATTTACGGAGGACTTACTCTGTTCCAGGAACGGTTCCGAGCTCTCTATCTATATTACCTTATTTAATTCTCACAATATTCCTAAAAGGGAGACATTATTCTTATCCCCACTTTACAGATAAAGAAACTGAAGCAAAGAGATCCACCAATTTGCCCAACGTCCCTCAGCGGGACAGGCTGAACTCTGTCTACAGTTCCGGCTGCCCTGGCCTCCCCAAACCTAAGGCATCTGAAGCTCCAGGCAGCCTGTGAGCCCAGCTGTGGCTGAGCCACTTTCTAAAGGATTCCAGAAACACTGGAAATGGGGCCTGTCGCTTGCCTCTGGGCTGGGAGAGCAGGCTCAGGCAGGCCTCTGCTCAGACCTGGCTGGAGGACTCCAGGCGGGAGGCACCAGCCTCACACCCGGGCCCTCTGGGGCTCCCTCTGCTCCACCGGCAGTGACAGCTGCTCCTCCACAGCCCGCCTCCCCTCTGGTCACCTACGGGGACACAGAATCCCATCTGGCTCGCAGAGCACCAGCCCCTGGTCCTCGCTCACTGCAGCACTTGGGATGGCCAGGGTGGGGGACAAAGAGAAGCAAGTGCCTCTTATGGAATCACACGGAAAATATTCAAGGCACTCACAGGGCCACAGACTGAGCCTGTGGGGGTGCTCAGGGGGATCCACCCAGACGGGGCTCTGGGGTCATCTCACCGAAGGGAGTGGCCCCAGATTTGGGCTTCTCGGGAGGCAGTGTGTGGACCCTGAGAACACATGAGGATTTCCTCCAAGGCCATGTCCTCACAGGAGGGTCAGCTGAAGTACACAGGGGCTCGCGAACAGCCAGGGGACCAGCCAGAGGCCAAGGTCGTGGCTCTGGCACCCTCGTCCGTGGCTCTGCTCTCCATCCCTTCTCACAGCTCTGGTTCCCGGAAAACAAATGCGTCCCTGAGCTGAAAATCTCTGGCCAGCCAGTCGCTGGCCTGAAGGCAAGGGGGTGGACAAAATGACTCAGAGGTTCCCCGTATTCTGGGACTCTGGATTTCACCTACGAAGGCCACGCGAGGACAGACAGACAAACCAATGGAACAGAAGAGAGAGCCTAGAAGTAGGCTCTCAAATATACAGCCAATTGGTTTTTGACAAAGGCGCCGAGACCATTCAATGGAGGAGTCTTTTCAAACAATGGTGCTGGGAAAACTGGATATCCACAGGCAAAAGGATGAAGTTGGACCCATATTTTATACCATTTACAAAAACTAACTCAAAATGGATCGCAGACCTAAACCCAAGAGCTGAAACTATAAAGCTCTTAGAAGAAAACATAGGGGAAATTCACGACACTGGAGTTAGCGATGATTTCTTGCATGTGACACTGAAAGGACAGGCAACAAAAGAAAAACTGATAAATTGGATTTCACCAAAATTAAAAAACTTTTGTGCATCAAAAGGACACTATCCAGAGAGTGATAAGACAACTCACAGAATGGAGAAAATATTTGCAAGTCATATATCTGATAAAGGATTAATATCCAGAATATATAAAGAGCTCCTATAACTCAAGAACAACAAACAACAACCAATCCAAAAATGGGCAAAAGGCTTGAATAGGCTTTTCTCCAAAAAAGAAACACAAATGGTCAGACACAAAAGGACAAATATTGTGTGATTCAACTTCTGTGGAGCACCGAGAGTAGAAACATTCAGACAGACAGGAGAACAGAGGGTTCCAGGGCCTGGGAGGAGAGGGAGCTGGGAGTTAATATTCAATGGGTCTGTTTAGGATGATGACAAAGTTCTGGAAACAGATAGTGGTGATGGTTACACAACATTATGAATGTACTCGATGCCACTGAATTGTACACTTAAAAATGGCTAAAAGGGTAAATTTTGTGTTATGTATTTTTATCACAATAAAAAATTATTCCTAATTAAAATAAAGCTTTTGAATGTTTTCAGAAAGGCCATACTGAGTAGTACAAAGAACACTCAACTTGGGGTCTTGGTCCTCACTGCCCAGAGGCCTCCAGAGCCTTCCCCAAAGACTGACGCCCTCAGCAGGAAGTGGACGGCCCTTTCGGCTTTGCCCTCCCATTCCTCAGGCCCCATCTTGCCCGTAGGCATCATACCCCCTGCACGCCACACACTTGCTCTTTCCCAAATGCTCCAGAGACTTTCCTGACCCAAAGCCCTTGTTTGTGCTGTTTTCTGAGTCTAGAGCACCATTTCTGGCTCCTTCAACTGGTGAGCTCCTATTCTACCTCTAAGGTCCACTTCAAATGCCCATGCCCAAGAAGCCCCAGTCCCTTTGCACTTTCCCTGGGGACTCCCACTGCAGCGAATGAGGCCGTCAGTTCCCTGAGGGCAGGAATTGGCTCAGTCACTACCAGATGCTGGGCACCTTCCTGACACAGGGGCACACCCCTGCAGGATGGGGGGCAACGGCCCATTCAACTAGAGCCAGCCCTGGGGGGTGCAGCAGCTAGACCCCAGGCCTGTGGCCTCCGGGTGAGAGGCAGACAGGGAACAGTGAGGAAAACGGGGTGCTCCTCCAGCTCCAGCCAGAGCTGAGAGGACCCCAGGCTCACAAAAGTAGGGCTCCCCAACACTTCCCCACTCCCACCCCACAGGGCCCCTGCGGAAACAAGTCACCTTCCACTAGGGTATAAGAAAACTAGCAGTCGGTTGTCCTCCAGGCCTAGATTTAAGGGAAGGAGGAAAAAAGAGAGGACGGAAAGATTTTAGAGTTCCTAGTGTGTTCACATTCCATATCATTCATTCATTCATTCATCCACTCATCAATAGATCTTTATTGAAAACCTGCCCTGTACACCAAACCCCGCTCCAGGCTCTGGGAAAACGGTTTGAAACAGAACAGACAAAAGCCGCCTGCCATCTCCCATCCTCCCTAGAGGAAGGCATTTCCCCATTGTTTGGTCCCACACATGTTCCTCACATCCAGCCTGCCCTGACCAGAGGTTCTGGCATGTTCCTGGGGCCTCTGGAAACTCAAGGAGCAAGCCCTCATAACGGTTATGAGGCACCTGCTCTCACACGGCCCAACAGGACACTTGAACGGGTGAAGGAGCTGTGCCCATGGTCACAGTCAGGTCTAGAACTCTGACCCGCCAGGCACCCAGCTGACCCTTGACCCTCCGCTGCATCCCCCGATGTGCAGATGGGAAGACCTCTTTGGGGGCCGTGTTTGCAAAACCCGGTCCTTCAATGTCGTGTCATCTGGGATAGCATTTGGGTGACCTCAAGTCTCGTTAGGGTCATCCCACCAATGGAGGCCTCTCAGGTTCCTGGAGCCTGTGGCCATCAGGAAGTTAGTTGCCCTCTCCCTTTCCAGCTGTGCCACGTTGGGACAAGTTGCCATCCTCTACGAGTCTGTTTTCAGCTGTGAAACAGGGATGCTAATGGCATCTATGTCAGAGCTGTGACTCGAGTCAATGAGATCGCTCACGAGAAGCACGTGGCTCATCGCCTTCGGCCCCCACAGGAGCGCTCAGTAAAAGTGGGCTGTCGCGTGGTGTCACCAGCAGCAGAGGTCTGTCCTGTCACTTCTCACCCCCTTCTGACTCACATACCGTCAGCCTCACTTCATCTTCATCCATGTCCTGCAGATGGGGAAACTGAGGAAAGAGCCGGGCAAGGCACTCCAGACTCTCCCCCTCTGGCAGGTGGGACCAACCTTCTGCTTCCCGAGGGGCCTCTCTCGGTACCATGACTCAGGCAGGGTGGTGGGGCCCAGAGGCCTCCTGAGGAGCCTGAGGACCTGTCACCTCTCTCGGTGCCTCCGTCCCAGGCCTGGAGTAGCACAGAACCACCTGGGCCTTAGAAGCCATGCCCTACCTGCAGGGGTTTCACAGAGAAGAGACTGAGGCTCTGAAAGGGGACCTGGGCAGGGGAGCTGTGTGCCTATTTGTCTTCCCCACCTGACGGGGAGCTCTCTTCTTGACAGCGGGGGGCTGTGGAATTGTCCCTGCTCAGAGCTGGGCCGTGAGCTAGAGGTGAACCCACGTGGCTAAACGGTAGGCCTGCAGACAGGGCCAGGGAGCTCCCTGGACACGGGGGAGGCCCACACATCTGGGGGGGCCCAGAGTCTCCACCCACACTCTGAACGCTGAGCAGAACCTCTGTCACCATCTGCAATACCCTAGCACCCTCAAAGGGCAGACCACAAGCGGCGGGGCCTTAGTCCCGCCAGGCAGAGAACTTGACCCCATCCCTCCAGGCACACCATCTCTCTGCGTCCCCAAGCCCCTTCACACTCCCTCCTTCCGTGGCCCAAATGGCCCCGCTTTGCAAATGAAGAAACTGAGTGGAAGGTGACTGTTCCAAAGGCACAGTGGCTACTCCATGGAAAAGCCAAAACTTGAACCCAGATCTCTTGATCTCTAGGGAAGGCATGGAGGGGGGAAAGGAGAAAGAAGAGAAATAGCCACGACTCGTCAGCTACTGGAGAAAACCCAGTGAGTCTGTGGCAATTCCCAACTTCCCTCCATGTCTCTGGGGTCCCCTTCCTGGGCGAAGTTATGCCCACCTGGGAGTTGGAGGGGGGGGGCGCTGCTTGCGCTCCAAGCCCCGTGGACGGCCCTTCTTGCCACCACACATCCCTGGGCAAGCCAACCCGCCCTTCTCCGCCTGGCCTGAGCCGGGGCTCCCCTGGCAGCGCCCACCCCAGTGATCTGGAATTGCCAAGTTACTGGTCTGTCTCCCTCTCTGGACCTGGAGGCAGGGGCTGTGTCCAGCGCTCCTCAGAATCCCCCACAAGGCCTGGCACAGCCACAGGCCAAGTCTGGGGAGCAATGCCTAAGTGGAATCAGGCTTCTCGGTCCCCCTGTCTGTGAAATAGACATTTGGGCCACCAGATGTCTGGTGTCTCTTCAAACACTGGGTGGGACCCCCACCCCAACAGCACGACCCATTGTGTGTCGGGGGAAGGACCAGTTCTCAACCCCAGAGGAGGAAAAAGGTCACATGGGCTCAGCGAACCCTCTCTCTGCACCCGGGGTCTCCACCACTTAGGAAAGAAGACCTGGCCTAGGGAACTGGCCGAGAGCAGGAGTCCCAGCCCTGGCGGGTCACATGTGGGACGAGTCCCCGCCATCCCACCGGGGACTCCACGGGTGCTCTCCCGTTGCTCCTGCAGTCCCCAGGAGCTCATGGGGGAGCTGCCTTAGTTCTAAGGACCACAGGCGTCTGCCCTATTTGATGCACACAGAGAGCGTGTGACTTACTGGAGGGCTAACCGTGACCACGAAAGAGACTGGGTGAGCTGGAGCTGATGCTCCCAAACTCCCTCCTCACCTACCCCCAGCAGTGGGAGGAGAACGCACGGTGACTTCCCAGCTTCCCACTAACCCGGCCCTGGGGCCCCATTTCCCCTTGGACTCAGTTTGCTCGTCTGCTTAAATGGGATCTGTCAACTGCATAAAGCGAGCCACACAGAGAGCCACACAAGGCAGAGGGCACACTCAAGAGCTGGGGCTGGGGGGAGGCCTTGCTGTGGGGTGGGTGGGCTGGGTGGACCCTGTGAGGGCCCCAGGAAGATGCTGGGGCTTGGTGCCTCCCCCCACTGGCCACAGGGGCACTGAGCCTGCCACTTGTGAGTCAGCCTCCCTGGGAAGTCTCGACCAGCAGAGGAAAAGGCCACAGGCCATGACGCACAGGCTCTTAGTCACCATCTCCCTGATGCGTGACACTGGGGCAGAGGCTACACCATGCATGGGCCCGGAAGGGCATTGGTGCAGGCGTGCAGGTGCTGGCCCTCGCGCGCACGCATGCAGCTCCTGTACACCGGGTACACAGACGCAAGCACGAGGGGAAGGACAGGAGCTCACAGAGACTCGTACACACAGCCATTCCCTGAAACACACTCGGACAGCAGGACGTGGACCCAGTAAGTATAGGTGGGCCACACACCTGCCCGAATTCATGCTGTGCACACGCTCACACAAACCCGCAGGCCTCCTCTCTCACGGACAAAGGGACTGGGGTACGCTCCCAGGTGGCCTTAATCGTGCTTGGGCAACACTCTGAATGAGACCCAGTTCTTCATTCACCCTTCCAGCCAGTAAACATTTATTATGTCCAAATGCACACGCGTGCAAGGACTAAGCTATAGGAGAGGAAGCAGGCACTCAGCTTGTCCTCGGACAGCATCCGGCAAGTGGTGTATGCTCAGGAACTGCTGAGCCAGGATGAGTGCAGACAGGGGACAGCAGCAGCCCAGAGGGGCCAGGAGCCCTGCAGTCTCGGCTTGAGGCCAGTCATTCTTGGGCACGAAGACACCCCTCTCCACATTCAAGCCCCAGCTTGGAGTCCAGAACCTGCATTTCCCATGGCCCCCTAGGACCACCAGCTCACTTGGTCCAGGGACTGCTGCCTCTTCCTCCCCCGCCCCTTAGCAGACCCCAGGGAACCCTCAGGACCCGTTTCTGCTCCCAGGGAAGCCTTTTCTGCCCACTCGACCCAATTTCTCCCGGAAAAAAATGTGTGTAAATGTGGGGAGGGCAGGGAACCCAGTGAAGGCGAGCCTAGAGGGGTACACCGGCACAGAAACCCCTAGAGGGCCTCTGGAAATCGTCCAAACTCCCGCATCTCACAGAGCTACAATTCGGACCCAGAGTGGGAAGGGGAAGGGACCTCCCGAGGCCATGGGGAACAGAGAACACAACGGTGGATTCTCGCCCTCATCTATACCTGGACTGCGCGCCCTGCCCCGCACGCGTGCCAAGCTGGATCTTAGCATCGCGGCCCAGACCTTCCACAGCCTCTCCGTCTTTTCCGCCACCGCGCTGGGAGCGCAAGGAGAGCCAGCTGCTCTGCCCGGACCAGGGCGGCCGGCAGTCCATCTGCGAGGTGCTGGGGGCCGACGCCCACGCTCCACCGCGCCCAGTTTGAAAGGAGAATCCGCTGGAAGACAATCTATGTTGAAAATCCGACGAAACGCGCACCAGCTCGCTCTCTCGAATGCGCAGCGGCGCCCGCGCCCAGAAGCCCTGACCGTCCGAGCGGCCCCAAGTGCACGCGGCGACGTCGCAGAGAAAGACAGGTACTTGGCGGGTGGTGGCCCCTCTTACACACACACACACATACACACACACACACACACACACACACACACACACACGGCCAGTATCTCCCAGTAACCATCCTCTCCAAAAAAGGCACTCCGGGTGCAATGGAGCGCCACAGCGACACTTCTAGCTGCCTCTGGAGCCAGAATCCGAAACTGCCCTCCGCCGGCATCGCCACCCTACTCCCCAGCCTTTCGCTCCTCTGAGCCACCCTTTTCGCGTCTCTTGTCCTCTCTGCCAAGCCACAACTCCCTTTCCACTCCTCCCTCTCCTCCTGGGTGCTGGCGGTGGGGCGTGGGATGGGGTAGAGAAGAGGGTCTTTGCCAACGCGACAGGAGGTGGGGGGAGGATGGACGGGTCTGGTGCGTCTGGGCCTCCCGCGACACCTCCCAGGCCCCACTGGAGGCTCCGGTCGCACCACTGAGTCAGCCTTCATGGGGAGCACGGCATCTGCTGCTCCCGGGCTACTCCGCACCCGCTACTGGTGTGGAAGGAGCATCTTCGGTGCACATCTGTAGGCGAGAGAAGGCCCGGGGGCTGCACCTCCGTAGGGGAGGTCCTTGGGGACCACAAGTAACTCTGATGTACGCTTCCGCGGGGCGACCTTGCCGGCGGGAGAGAGGTGTCTCCTCTTTCCCCAAAAAGGCCCTGTTTAAAGAAGGACCTCTGTCACTGTCTACTCGGGACCTACTCACCGCGTGTGGTGCCCACGGCCCTGAGCCAGGGCAGACGGCTAGCTCTCACTCTGAATTCTCTGGGCGACATCACCACGTAGCCGGGTCCTCACTGTCTTGGTTTTCTAATCTGATGATTCACCTTGTCACCTTATTGAGGGAGGCGCAAAGCCGTTTAGCAAGGTCTGGGGAACCCCGTAGCTGCGGGAGCACGTGGCCAGGTGGCCCTGGCAGGCGGCATCCCTACCCAGGAAGGTGCCCTCACCGCGCCGCCCAAGGCAGCGCCTGGTCCCAGGTCCCTCGGCTTCCTGAGCGGGGATCGTGGGAGCTGAGGATGCTGAGGCTCCGGGCACAGGGAGTCCTCTCCCAGCAAGCGTTCTCGCGGAGCCCACACCCCAACTCCCCCTTCCTTGCAACGAAAGGTGCATGGCTCCAGCGGCCTCCCCATTCTCCCATCCGACGCCCGCGGAGCCGTAGGGGCTGCGAGCCGTTTTCCCCTCCTTTCCGCGGCTGCTTCGGGCACCCTGATCCAGGGGTCAGCGGAGGAGCCCGAACCCCCCCGACAAACGCGCGGGACTCCAACCTCCTCTCACACCCGTAGCGGCATTTCCATTTCGTATTTCAATTTGCCACCAAACAAAGCCGCGCGCAGAGCTGCGGGAAGAGAGAAATGGACGGAGGCGGAGGAAAAGCGCGCCCAGCTGCTCTCCAAAACGAAAGTCCTCGGGAACGTTGGCGAAATTTTACCTATGGTACTTTAATTTGTTTTCCTACCGCGGCCCAGCTCTGCAGCGCCAACGGCTCAGGGCTTCGGTGACTCCGGGACAGCCCGGCTGCCGCGGGGGTCCTGGCGCGGCCGGTAGTAACCTCGCCTTAGAGCCGGGACCGCGCCCATGCCCGGGCGTAAGGTCACCCTACTCAGGAAACGCCATCGTCGGGGACACGGGGCTGGGGTGGTACGGGAGGATGGCTCTCCTAGGTCTTTTCTGAAATTTTCTTCCGTAAGTTCTTTGTAAAACAACTTAGAAAAAGATTTCCCCTCCCGAGTTTTCGTGTAGTATGCAACACATAAATGGTCTGTGTGTTAATGCAGGTAGGAGTCATGCCAGCGTGCGCCGAGGTCCCGGTTCTTCGAACTCTCCCTTAGCTGTGTACTTCACTGTATATAAATTATAATAAAACTTTGCGCAAATCGACTGATTTAAAATAAACTAGACCTTTAATCCAGGCCTTCTGTTTTTCTATTTGAGAACGTCTGTGTTTAGGCCCGACCGTTGGAGGAGGCTGGCGGCGAGGGAAATTAACACAGTGAAAAATTAAAAGTGTCTCCCTTGTCCCTCCCACCCCCAAAAACCGACCGGAGGGTGGGGGACGTCACAGCCCCCAGGCTTGGGTTTTCCCTCGATGGCCCCTCACTGTCCCACCGGCGCTTGCTGGTTCTGCCCGCGTCTCGGTTTCTCGCTTTCCTTTTTTGGGTCTCATAAAAAAAACACACCCCGGTTCTTGGACTAAATTCGAATAAGCCCTGGGCGGAGTTTACGCATTTTGTGGTGTGTAGATCGTGTCGGTGCGGGGAAATAAATATCCCTCGCATTCAAACACGGCATCTAATTCGACAAATCAGGACCAGCCCCGCGGCGGCGCCCCGGGGTTCTGAGGCCTGGCCGGCGTCTCCCCAGACCAGGGCGCTGAGAGCTCGGCCTCGGGGACGGGTGGATGGGAAAGTAGCCATCGGCTTGCAACGAAAACCTGCGTGCACCGAATCGAAAGCGAAAGAGAGGAGGTGGCAGGGCTGCTCCCCGAAGCGTCCCGGGGCGCAGGGCCGAGGCCTGGAGCACCGGCGGCGGCTCCGGGAGGCGGCCCGAGGTTTGGGGGTCCCGCAGCGAGGAGGCGCTTGGTGCCGCTGCGAAGCGTCAGGTCTCCGACCAGGCTTGTCTGCTGCGGTCCACGCGGCCAAGGACGGGCAGGGACGGGCAAGCACTTCGGAAGCCCAACGTGCGCGCACGGGTCGGGACTGCAGCGGCGAGAACCCGGTGGGGCCCTTTCGTAAGAACGCGAACGTCTCTGCACCCGGTGGGGACTGCGGAGTCATCTTGCCCCGTAGCTCTTTTAGTACTGGTGGGGAAAGGGAGGCCCTGGGAGGGGAGGAATGCCTGCAGCCTGGCAGGATTTCTTCCAACCCCCGGAAGACCGGGCCGCCGAGACTCTAAGAGGCTTCCCCGCGGGGCGCTCCCTCGGGTGGCCCTGGTGCAGCCCCCAGACCCGCACCTCACCGGCCGAGGGGCGCTTGGACTGAGCATCTCCCTGGCCGGAGGTCCCGGAGGAGGCCTGGGAGCCTCGCCTCCCGCTCTCGGTGTAGTTATGCAGATGGAGAAACTGGCTTCAGGCCCCGGGATCAACAAAGCTGGAAAGGAGGTGGCGAGGTGGAAGCTACATGAGGTGGGAACCGGGATCAGCAAAGGCCCAGCGGAGCTCCGGTCGGACGGTGTCTGCCTCTGCATTTCCCCGAGCTCCGGGAACATGCTGAGCCTTCTTCCTTGCATCCTATTTCCCTCCTTTTGAGTACACACTCTCACAAGTGTGGGAGAGAAGGCTGTGGATGTGTGCCTCAGTTTCCCTGCTTGCTGGCCATCTTGGGAGCCAACTCCAGGGGCCCTCTCCCCAGCTGCCTCTGTAAAGGGCACAGCTTTTCCGCCTGGGACCTGGTGTGCCTAATCTCTTTCGTACGAGAGCCAGAGACCTCCTCTTGCCCAGGGAGCTCAGCCGCTGAGAGAAGAAAAAGCACAAGCAGAGCTGTGTGTGTCCCTGGCTCTGCCCTGAGCAGCGCCTCCATCTTGGGCAGTAGGGCAGTGGGGTCCTGTCGGTGGTTCCAGGCTGCCCCTTGTCCCAGCCTGCAGCTTCTGGCTTTGCCCAGAGCAGGGGTGGGGGCCTTCCCTGTCCTCAGAATTGGGTGCCCCCAGGCTCCCAGCGGCAGAGAGCCAATGTTGGAAACGTGGAGGACCGCTGACTGGACTCTCGCTCTCTCCGTGGGGGACCATTCACCTCCCAGCGAGCCTTACTCTGATCACCCCATGGTGCAGATGAAGAAATGGGGGCTTGGAGGAGTCGCTCGCTCTCAGGTCACACTGCGGGCCGCCCCAGTGGCTAATGCAAGTAGAGAGAGGGCCAGGGTGGCTGGGGGGGCACAGCGGTTCTCAGAGCAGGTGCTCAGAGGGAGCCAGCCCCTTCCCCTTTCCCTCTGGACCCGAAGGCATCTTCACGCGAGAGATTTGAGGCCACTTGCGATCTCTCCTTGCCTAACATCTGCCCTCCTCAGATGCCTCCCTGGAGAATTTCGTTAAAACACAAAAACCCAGTGCGGCAGGAGAGAAACTCCGTGAGTCCCCTGGCTTTGCACAGGGAACCTCCGTGGGTCCCCGAGGCTGTGACTTGCTCTCAACTAACAGTCCCAAAAGTCAGTCTGGTGCATGTGTCCAGGGCCGAGAGCACGGCTGCCTGAGCGTGGCAGGGGCACCTGCGTGGAGCGGAGCTGTGTCTGTGATGGGCGCCTGATCTCCTGCCCGCAGGAAGGTGGAGAAAGTGGGGAAGGTCAGCGGATCTCTCAAAATCCGCTCTCAGTCCTGTCCTGTGGGTTTAGAGAGCGGAGCTACGTGCGAGGCCACATGAGTGAGTGCTTTTGGTGTGTGACCATGGCGGCTCCTGGGGAAGAGGTTTTGTGTGTGTGTGAATGTAGAATGCAAGTGTAAACAAGCGTATGATTGTGTGAATGCTGGTCTGTGTTAACAACCACCTAATGAGCTGGTTCGGAGCTTGTGGGGGAGCCAGCCTGAGTGTAAGAAAGGGCCGTGGGCTGTTTTCCTGAGGTTATTCCAGCCGCCAAGGCCTCCACCATGTCCCACCTCTGTCCCCAGGCCTGGTGTCTCTCTATGGGCCTGGATCAGCACAGCCAAAGCCATTGCCTAGCTTTGAACGAGCTCGTCTTCAGGGCCCTGCAGAAGGCCAGGGCTCCGGGCCTAGAGCTTTGTCCCTCCCTTCTCGGTTGCTCTCCCTGCCAGCCTGGGGCTCACAGTCCGGATTCTGAGGGAGAGACAGCCTAGGTTCCGGAGCTGCTCAGGCTGGCTGCCCTTGAGAGGTTCTTTCCTCCACAACAGTTGCCACACTCTGGGGACCCAGGCCTGCGTCCTGCAGCCGCGTTCAAGGGGGCTTGGAGGTCATTTAGGCCTCGGGTTCTCTGTGAGCCCAAAACAGGACCCAGAACCTTCTCTTTCTCCGCAGCTCTGCTCGGCCTGCAACTCCGCGGCTTCCTGCCTCCCCGCGGGGTCGCTCCTAAACCATTGTTCCGAGGCCGGCCACCTCCCGGGTTCGCGGGCGGAGAGACGCTCCGGAACTCCGGCCGCCCGGCCTCCGCGCCGCGAGCTGCGCCCCGGGCTCCCGGACTGGGGTCTTCCGCGGCCCCAGGCGTCTCTGGACCCGCACCCACGTGGCGCCCAGGTCTCACGGCATCTCGGGCGCGCTCCGCTGGCTAACCTCGGGGGTCCCCACCGGGCTCCGCACCTGCGACGCTCCCACCTGCGGCGCCGCCCAAGGAGCCTCCAAGCCGGCGGGGAGCGAGGCCTTGGCGGCCCGGAGCCCCGCGCCCGGGCGCTGCGCCGCGGCTGTGCCCCGCCGTGCGCCTGGAGTCGGTGCGAAGGATCGCTCCCAAGCCGACACCGCGGGCAGCGCGGGGAGAGTAGTTTGGGGAAACGACAAAGATGGGGACAAACAAACTCCAGCCCGAGTTGAAGAGCCAAAACGCTCCGCGCCCTTGCCCGGGGGATATGCGGGGCGCAGGGCGCATTTTCCCTCGGAGCAGTCGATCCTCATCTTCCCACCGGGAGTCACCCTCTGCTCGGCCTCGCGCCTCCCTCCAGCCCGCCAACTCCTGCCTCCTGCACGCCGAATGGGTTTCAGGGTGCCGAAGCCACGGGGCCTCGTGTCCCCGGCCCCGAGGGACCCGCACGTGCACTCACCGTAGCAGGGGACCTGCAGGGCCGCGTTGTGGCCGCCGCTGCCTTCCTGGAGTTTGAGGCTGCCGTCCGGGGGCGTCTTGCAGGAGCCTCGCTGCAAGTAGAGATGCGGTTGCTGCGCGGGCGGCTGCGGCTGCGCGGGCGGCTGCGGCGGCTGCGGGGCCGGCGGCTGGGGCTGCGGCTGGGGCTGGAACTTGTTGAAGGAGCCCCGAGCCCCGGCGCCACTCTCCAGGGGTGCCGCCAGGTCCTGCTGCCCCGCGCCGTAGCGGGCCCGGCTCTTGGCGTCCCCGAACCCCTGCCCTTTGGCGGCGGCCGACAGGAAAGTTGTGCCGAACCTATCGCCGCCGGGGTACGCCCTAAAAGGCGAGGAGCCCTCCCGGCTCTGCGACACCGGGCTGTAGTAGGCGTCCATGGCAGCAGCCGGCGACTCGCAGTAAGAGACGCAAGTCTCAGCATTCATGCCTGGCTCGCGCGGGCGACGGGCGGGGGCGCGAGCGAGAGCGCGAGGACGCCACCGCGCGCCTCGGCCGGGAGTTTGGAGAGGCGAGGAGGCGGTGGCTGTGCGCTCCGCGCTGGCCTGCTCGCTCTCCCTCCTCCCTTCGACGCCCGCCTCCCTCTCTCTCTCTCCCTCCCTCTCTCTCTCTCTCTCTCTCTCTCTCTCTCTCTCTCTCTCTCTCGTCCCCCCACCCCTCTCCCTCCCCACAGCTGGCCCAGGGAAAGAACGGAGAGCTGTAAAAAGATTCAGATGTTTCGGAAAGTTGACCAGCTCTCCCAAAACCCTCTTAAGATTTTGAAGCGGAAAAAAAAAAGAGTGTGTGCGTTTTTTTCCCCCCCGACTCTCTCCTTCCTTCTCCCCCTCCTCCTCTCTCCCTACCCTCCCTCCACCCGCCCCAGACCCTCCTTTCCTCTTTCCTATGGAGATGCTACTAAGTCGCTCTCACGGGAGTCAACCCGAGGCGCCCAAGGGCCTTTCCGATTCTAGGCGGGTCCGGGGAGGTGTCAGGACCCCCATGGCTCCGGAGGCGGAGAATTGGCGGGTCCAACTTCAGCCTAGGGGAGGGGGCAGGCAAAACTTTAGTGACACTAAAAAAAAAAAAAAAAAACCGGAGTCAGATGGGCGCTAGCCTCCGGGCGCGGCGAACCGTTTGGACACATCCACGCGAATGAGACCGCGCAGTTGCCGGCCTTCCCACTGGTGCCTTTTCCTCTGTTTTCAACTCCTCTTCCCCATTCTCGGTTCCTCCATGAAATTCACACACACACACACGCGCGCGCGCGCGCACACACACACGCTGCAATCGTTCTGTGCACGGCCACTTCCAGGTCTTGTTAACCATTTCCCTCCCCATCAGGGCGCTGGGAAGGGGTGCCGAGGGGCCTGTGTTCTCCCCACCGCTGGAGAACCCCCGGCTGAGCCAGACTTCGGAAGCTTTAGAGCACTGCCCTCTCCTCCCCTCCAGCACGGAGCCGCGCGCCTCGCCTCTGCGCCCAGCCGAGGGGACCTTCTGGCTGGCAGGGCTGAGAGTCAGGAGTTTGGAGACCTCTGGCCGCGCCCCACCGTCGCGCTGTCACCTGCTCACGGCTCGGGCTGGGGTGAGGCTGTCTCTTCTCTCTCTGGCCTCCGTGTCCCAGACTGGAAAACGAATGGCTTGGACGCGATGGGTTGTGGTTTCCCTCACCGACGCGCGCCTCGGGGTCCGGGGACCGGCTGCAGCCGAGGAGAAGAACTTTTAGGGCGCGCGAGCCCCCACCGCTCCGCTAGTCACCGACTGCGCCTCACAGGAACCGCGAGTGGTGGAGATTGGGGTCCGCAATTTTCCCATGAGCAAACCGAGGCTCAGAGAGGTGCGGTCACCTGCGCGAGGCCCGCCTTGGAGCCCATGCAGAGGCTCGCACCTCCAAGGTCCTGGGAAGGCGCGGCAGCCAAAACGCAAAGAACAGTGGACGCGGGTCTCCGGTTGCAGAGGGACTCCGTTCGAAGGAGACCAGTTAGAGCTGCCCCGGAGAAACCTGGAGAAACCGCAGGGAAAATCCGTGGATCGAGGAGGACGTCCCTCAAGGGAGCCCGGGCCTGGGGTGAGAGGTGAAGGGGCAACGCAGAATGAGAGAGGGCCTGAGCACCCCGAACCCGGCAATGTGGGCCAGAAGTCGATCTTCCGTACCTAAGGGCTCCCAAAGAAAAAATATCTGGGGGGTCGTGCTCCCACCCCCAACCTCATAGGGGCTAATCCTCACCCCCACCGCCCTCCCTTGGTATCTCTGCTCCTTGCTCTGCCGCCGACTGCGCGATCCCACATCTGGTTTCCATCGGCTTACCTTGAAGCGCTCGTTAATAAAGATATTCTGAAAACCGCGGCCAGGGGTGCGCAGGCCCGGGCCCCTCCCCCGCCGCCCCTGGGACCCGCGTCTCTGGCCCGCAGACCTAAGCCACGTGAGGGTCTGATATTTATTGAGCTGCCTATGGTGCCGGAAGTCATCCGCAGGGCATTCCCCCCACCACCCCTAAAGACCTGGCGATCTCGCCTTATCATACCCATTTTGCAGATGCGTAGATTGAAACTCAGAGGAAACAACGAATTTTTCCACCTCAGATAGCAAAAAGTGGGAGAGCCTGCCATCATCCCAAATGCTCCTGTCCAGCCGACAGTTTCTTTCAGTTCTCAGAATCTGCCTGTGCACAATCATAGAGGCTTCCTCTCCCTGGAATTCCCCAGTCTCACCCCTTCCTTTTGTCTTGCTAAGGAGTTGGGGTTCAACCTAGAGTCCCTTCCTCCAGGAAGCCTTCCATCTCTCCCTCAGGATTTGGTGCTCCATCCTAGACTTCATGGTTGTCTAGTTTCAGGGTCGGTGTTCATCTTGACCTCACTAGCCAGAGGTTCCTGGAGGGCAGCCTCTGTGTGCGTGGCACCCACAGATGTTTGTGGAACAGAATATTAAAGCCGGGGCTGTTGGACCCTGGGTCCCTTCCACCGCCCAGCGAGGCAGCGGCTCCCAGCGTCTTTGGTTTCTTCTACCAAGGACAACCGGTTGCTCTCCCTCCCCTTCTTCGTGAGTCAAGCGACAAAGTTGAAGGCGTGCCAGCCTCTCCCTGGCTGGGGACACAACAGGGAGTTCGCTCAGAGCAGGGGCCAGCCCTGTGTTGTTCACCGCGGGGCTTGGCACAGAGTAGGTGCTCTTAAAACGTGCGTTGAAGGAGTGAATGAAAACGCCATGTGCTCCGGGGGCCTAGAGGCGAACTTTTGCCAAGAGGGTCCAAGTGACGAGGTTCCTCCGGTGCGTGTGCCCAGACGCTGCCTGCAGGGATCTCGATGGTGGCAGCCACCTCTCCACTTCTGCCCCCTCCTCCAAGCCCAGGTCCAGACGCAAGAGGAAGACTATGATAGGCAAATGCATGGGACAGGGGAGCGGAGGGATGACCCCAAGACGGGTCCAACTGCAACCACACGAGTCTCCAATAACTTCTGCGCTGCTACAATCAAGCTCTCAGGGCAAGAAAAATTCTGCCTTCCAGGAAGCTTTCTTTAAGCGCCGCCTCTCACCTCCTACTGGCCCCACTCTCTTGTTACCTGTTTAATTATTGCCTCATTATTTAACCTTTTCCTGGCCACCTGGGGAATTTCTAACCCAGAGCACTGGGGCAGAGCATTCGATGTCTGCAGCCAAATTTCTCCTGGTGCACTAAGCTCACGCAGCCTGGAGCCGGCATGAGGATCTTCTGCCTTTCTACGTTGTAGCTTATGGATGGACTCAGAAAGGAGGGAAAGGGCGGGGCTTGTGGGTTTGCTTGCGACCTCGACCTCATGAGAACATTCTGGGCACGTCTACCTCATGCAAACCGCCACTGATCCCTTCTCCTAAGTCCCTTTGAATACACCTTTTGGGGAGAATGCTAATAAGTGCAGCTGGTTATTTCTGTGTGCATTCAATCATTTGTTCATCCATCGGCTGGCCCATCTATCCATGCATCCATCCATCCACCCATCCAACCATCCGCTCATCCACCCATCCACCCACCTATCCACCATCCATCCATCCAACCATCCATCCATCCATCCATCCATCCATCCATCCATCCACCCATCTACCCATCCACCCGTTCATCCATCCA